>NW_005354291.1:2493571-2494367 GCF_000412655.1 Myotis brandtii | reverse complement strand
TCTATCTCTATCTCTATCTCTATCTCTATCTATATCATCTATCTATCTATCTATCTATCTATCTACACACAAACATATATAAAAGAGGTAATATGCAAATTAGGCTGGGGCGCCCTAATGGTCACAACCAGTCAGGAGGAGGTTGCGCGCGCAGATGAGGCCCAGAGTGGAGACGGAGACAGAGACAGGGGGTCCTGCCTGAGCCTCGGAGCAGACACAAGCAGGTGGGCAGGGGGGGCCTGGGGCTGGCCAAGCTGCCGTGCTGACTCGGGCGGACACAGACAGGGGGGCAGGGAGGGCCTGGGGCGGAAGTCAGGCCCGGGTCTGCAGCTGCTGGCACTGCTCAAGTCAGGCACAGGTCTAGGCTACCCGCCGCGCCAGTCATGCCAGACTTCCACGGCAACCTGAGAAGTAGGCAGAGGACAGACCACTGAGCGTCTTATATACCATAGCAGAGAGCTTAGATTTCATTCCACAGAAGGTGGAAAAGTGAAGAATGTCAAGCATGGGAGCATCCTCATCTTGCTTTCATTTTAAGTGAACCATTCTGGTGGCTGTGGGAGGGATTAATTTAGACAGCTGCAGTGTTTTTGGGCCCAAGAAAAAGAGAGACTGATGTTGGGAACTAGGACTAGACAGAGGCAGTGGATCAGAGACATATTTATGAGGAAACCTGATGGAACTATTTGGCTGACTACACAGGGATGAAAGCAAACAAAGCAAATGGTATTAGTCCAGGTTTTCAAGTTTGGGCAACATTGTTGAATGGGTGATTCTAATAATTGGGAGAAGGTAT
>NW_005354291.1:2489964-2492966 GCF_000412655.1 Myotis brandtii | reverse complement strand
TTAGGACAGAAGACAGACTTAGTGCTCTTTCTTTGCTCCAATGTTTGTTTTTCTGAATTCAGCCACCACCATGTAAGGCTAATGTGCCATCTTTTCTCCTAATCTAGGATATGATCTATCTACTACACATTTCTACCACCTAAATTAGCTTTCCTGCATGATCCCTTACAAATACTTATCGAAGTTGTTCAATGCTCTGTGAGTATGGGGACTTTCAAGATGTGGAAACGTTATGAGCCTATATAGATCGATAAAGAGATATTGGGTGCTCAATTTTTAACAATAAAAATCAGATACTGAATGTGGTCCTGCCAGAAGCATAATTTTAATGAGCCAATGTCTCTTTACTGAAGTGTCACACATCAAAAGAGATCCTCTCAAATAACACAGTGCATAACACTCATCTGGGTTGCCTGTTAAAATGTAGGACCACACCTTGAAAAACGCTCCTTCTAGAGCTCATTTTGGTGGATAAATCTCCCTCCAAGTAAAGCAATCCTATATAATAAAAGTGTAATATGCAAATCGACCGAACAGCGGGACAACCGGTCAGTGGGGGGTGGGACTAGTGAGCAGGTGTTGCCAGGCCAGCCAAGGGGCATGCCAGCCGGCAGAGGGAGGGGATGACAATGGGGTGGGGGGGTTAGCAGCAACCTGTGGTGGCGGGGCGATAGGAGTTGGCACCATCCCCTGATCGCCCACCTGGTTTCCTCCTGCAGAGGGAGGCCATGGGTGGCAGCAACAGCAGGGCGATTTGGGGCAGGGTCACCCAGCACCATCCCCAGATAGGCCTGTTGGGGTTGCCTCCCACAGAGGAGTGGTGCAATTGGGGGCAGGGCCAGCCAATCACTGCCTGCACCATCCCGATCAGCCCACCCATCACCTCCCTCAGAGAGAGGCCAGACTGAAGCTTAGGCCCGCTCCCTGCTCCCCTAAGCCATCAGTAGGACAGCCCCCAAGGGGTCCCCAATTGGAGAGGGTGCAGGCTGGGCTGAGGGAACCCTCCCCGTGAATGAATTTCGTGCACTGGGCCACTAGTATAGTATAATAAAAGGTAAGTGACCATCCAACCATCCGACTGTCCAACCAGCCAGTACATATGATGCACACTGACCACCAGGGGGCAGACTCTCAATGCAGGAGCTGCCAAGATGTGGTGCTTTGGCAACGGTGGTTCTTGGGTGATGTACCCTGGAACTAGAGAGGTTAATTTCCTTTCAATGTGCACAAATCCGTGCACTGGCCACTAGTAAAGTATAATAATAATGACACACAAAAATTAAAAACAATTATGAGACTGGGATGATTTCAAGACGAACTATAATTTTAAAAATGTTGGACTGCATGGTTTTATTCTAGAGTCTATAAAAATGTCTGTCCGGCAGTTAACAGGAGCCAATGTGTAGTTTTGACTTCATATTGATTAAAAGGATTAATAATTATCACTGTCTTCATTTGATTACCCTTCAACACCCTGTTTGGGTAGAACTGCTACTTCCCTGAGTTCATTTTCTTTGTTTAAAAAATATATTTTTATTGATTTCAGAGAGGAAGAGAGAGAGGGAAACATCAATGATGATCATTGATCAGCTGCCTCCTGCACGTCCCACACTGGGTATTCAGCCCACAACCCAGGCATTTGTCCTGACCAGAAATCTAACTGTGATCTCCTGGTGCATAGGTTGATGCTCAACCACTGAGCAATGCCAGCTGGGTCTGAGTTCGTTTTCTTAAAAGATTAGTGGTCAGTGCGGGGGGGGAAAAAAGGAGATATATATACTAATATGTGTAATACTTTAAACAATAAAATAAAAATTAAAAAAAGATTAGTAGTCAGACCTCTTACATATAACCATAAACATGTCCTTTTTGGTATTGACCCGAACTTATGCTTTGTTTTTTTCTTTAACACACTATTTTATCTGAAGGAAATCACCATAACAATTTGTGTCTTCAGTTATAGTTAAAAAAATACTCCATGAATATCTTCACTGATACAGCTCCTAGGGCAATGGAAGCTAAAGAGAAAATAAACTACTGGGACTAGATCAAAATAAAAAGCTTCTGCACAGCAAAAGAAACCATCAACAAAACAACAAGAAAACCCACTGCATGGGAGAACATATTTGCCAATGTTATCACTGATAAGGGTTTAATCTCCAACATTTATAGGGAACTCATACAACTCAACAAAAGGAAGATAAACAATCCAATCAAAAAATGGGCAAAGGACCTAAATAGACACCTTTCAAAAGAGGACATTCAGAAAGCCAAGAGACATATGAAAACATGCTCAAAGTCACTAATCATCCGAGAAATGCAAATCAAAACAACAATGAGGTACCATCTCACACCTGTCAGAATGGCTATCATCAACAAATCAACAAACGACAAGTGCTGGAGAGGATGTGGAGAAAAAGGAACACTCGTGCACTGCTGGTGGGAATGCAGACTGGTGCAGCCACTATGGAAGACAGTATGGAGTTTCCTCAAAAAACAAAACATGGAACTCCCATTTGACCCTGTGATCCCACTTCTAGGAATATATCCCAAGAAACCAAAAACACCAATCAGAAAGGATATATGCACCCATATGTTCATAGCAGCACAATTCACCATAGCTAAGATCTGGAAACAGCCTAAGTGCCCATCAGTAGATGAATGGATTAGAAAACTGTGGTACATCTACACGATGGAATACTATGCTGCTGTAAAAAAGAAGGAACTCTTACAATTTGCAACGGCATGGATGGAGCTGGAGAGCATTATGCTAAGTGAAATAAGCCAGTCAATGAAGGAAAAATACCACATGATCTCACTCATTCATGGATAATAAAGACCATTACAAACTTTTGAACAATAATAGATACAGAGGCAGAGCTGCCTCAAACTGATTGTCAAACTGCAGTGGGAAGGCCAGAGAGGGTTGGGGGGCAGAAGGGAGGGGAGTAAGAGATCAACCGAAGGACTTGTATGCATGCATATAAACATAACCAATGGAC
>NW_005354291.1:2445987-2489114 GCF_000412655.1 Myotis brandtii | reverse complement strand
AAAAATTGATTTTAGTGTAGCACTTGAAACTCTTCAAAAATACTTTTTCAAAATAAATACTTTATTTTTAATTTTTTGAAATTACAGTTGACATTCAATAACACATTAGTTTCAGATGTACAGCATAATGGTTAGACATTTATATAACATGAATTGCCCAAAATAAGTACTTTAAAAAAATGTAGGATTTTAAAGTCATAAAAATTTTTCAGTATAATATCAACTAAAATAGTGCATTTTCTTTTATTAACAATTTTGGTGAGAAATTTTCAGGAAAGCCAAGACAGTATGGCTATATCTACCAAGATGAAATTACAATTACTCCTAGAGAAATTTTCTGAAAAGAGTAAAATGATCAAAAGAATTAAATCTTTAGCCACTGCCCATCTTCACATGGGTTGGGAGACTATACAAGATATGATATTCAATTAATTAAAAATTATTTGGATTTTAATAATTCTAGGGCCTTTTTCAAACATAACATGTTAGTAAACATGCTGCCTTCTATGAGATAAAATTCAAATAATAGCATCTGTGTGCTTAATATTGAATTTACATTCACGTTTTGTATTCACATCATAAATTCATATTTTATAGGTATGTGACTGAATCAATGAGGATTATTGATCTTAACAATTATTTATAAAATAAAGAAAAAGTATATTGTTAGCACAGGGGGAAAGCATGCCAATCCAATTTCCAGCACTTAGTTGTGTAAGTCTTGGGCAAGTTATTTAAAATCTCTAGTCAGTGTCTTCATCTGTAAAATGGGTATAATAGTAGTATCTACTTAATGGGGTTACTATGAAAGTGAATAAGTTAACATTTATAAAGTGATGAGATAAGGCCTAGTGTACAATAAGGGCTAGATGAGTATTTTATAAGTGAAATAAATAAATGGGACCAAAAGTGTGGGGGAAATAACCCTTTCTCCTCATTTCAAAATATTTCTAATGGCGTCTCTAAAATTAAGCACTGGGCTGTTATCCATGAGTAAAAATGTCATTCATTAGAAAATTAGTAAATCCAATAAGAACAATTTTAATGTTCATCATGGTTGCATTTCTTATAACAGAGCATTTGTCAAGCTGAAAATTGAGTTCACAATATATTGCATTCACATGAGAAATAGGGTAAACAATGAAACAAATGCAAGTGTCCTATGTAGGGTAAAAATTTGGGGATAGGAAATAATGCTAACTCTCAAAGGGCAAGATATAAATTTGGTCCCCTCATCCTTCTTGCTTGACTAATTAGACTTTCTCTTCTAATCATATGTTAGTAATACTTTAGGATGCTAGATTACCTCCAGACCAGTTGAGAAAGACAAGTTAGCCTACAGAGAAGGATCATGGGATTTTACAAACCATTTCTTAGATAAATGATAGAAAAAACATTTTATTTTCAAATAAGGAAACGATAATTTGATCTGCCATCTGTCTTAGAACAAGAACAGAGGCTGTATTAAGATGTACTATGTCCATTCAAGTTGTCAATACTACTAGAGTACAGAATCAGAACAGAGGGAAACAGATCCTCTACAGGGAGAGCAACTACGCAGCTTGTGTCTCTGATGCCCGATGCTGGAATTGTGTGTCATTGGGAGCATCAGGATGAGTTGATGATCAAGTGCTAGAATAATTTGAAACTCGAGTTGGGGGCAAGGGGGCTAAGGCTTCACAAAACCCAAATTAAAATTCTGATCTCCAGGGGCAAAAGGAGCATTCCAGCACTCTGGAGCTGAGCATTCTCAGCTATGCAAGCAGACGGGAATAAAACAGTGGTTCTCACTTTAAGGCAGCGGTTCTCAAACTGTGGGTCGCCGCCCCTTTGGGGGTCGAATGACCCTTTCACAGGGGTCGCCTAAGACCATCCTGCATATCAGATATTTACATTACGATTCATAACAGTAGCAACATTACAGTTATGAAGTAGCAACGAAAATAATTTTATGGTTGGGTCACAACATGAGGAACTGTATCTAAAGGGCCAGAAGGTTGAGAACCACTGCTTTAAGGCATCAGAATCACCAGGAGAGATGGTCTAAACACAATTTGCTAAGCCCCACCTCCAGAGTTTCTGATTCAGGAGGTCTGAGGTGGGGCCTACACATTTGCATTTCTAACCAGTGGCCTGGTGCTTGCTGATGGTGCTGTCCAGGAGCGGCCTTTGAGAAGCACTGGAGTGGAGTCATTTTCCATAGCGTTGTTCAATAGACTCACTTCCACGGGTCTTCTGGGAAAATACCAAACCAGGAAAGAATAAATTTTGTATGGTTACAAAAGCTATGAAATTCTGAATAAAAATAATTTATTTTTATGTAATATCTCATATGCTAGTATAATCATATGAATTTTTAATCTCAAAATATGGTATGTATAATCCATGGACACAGACAATAGTGCAGTGAAGGCCTGGGGTAGGGTGGGAACTGAGTGGAGGGGGGCAATGGGGGAAAATGGGGAGCATCTGTAATACTCTTAACAATAAAGATAAGCTGGGGGGGGGTCAATCAGGGAAAAAGGAGACATATGTAAAACTTGAGACAATAAAAACAAACAAACAAGCACACAAACAAAAACCCCCAATAAAGATAAAATATATATGGTATATAATACACAGTGGTTTACAAATCCTTTGACCATAAAATTTATTCTGAGAGCCATCTATTTATATCACCCAGATCTAGCATTTAATGGAACACACTCTATGGTATTCTTGAAAAGATGGTTTTAAGGTTGCTTGCAGTTCATACATTCTAATGAGATTCAGAATTCCTTCATAGTCTTAGAGGATGTCTGATAAAGGACATATGGTTAAGTAGGAAATTACAAATTCTCTCAAGGGAGTTCCTGACTCTGTTACATCTGAGTACTGATTAATTGCTGACGGATGGGCAGGTATAGTCTGGCCATCTCGGTGGATAATTATAGTGGGACTCATGACAGAATTTAAATTTCTTTTACTCCTGACTGATTTTCAAGCCCCATCTCTCACCACTTTTTAATCTGAATTTTCTGCTCCTGCCAAATTGAACTATTGCGTTTCCCTGGACATGCCATACTCTTAAATCTTGTCTGCCTTTGTGTATGCTCCTTCCTTTCCCTTAGCCTGCAATCTTCCTTCTCCTGCCTACTTTATCTGCTGGGGATTTTATACTCCTTTAGTCCTTCCTTCTTCTAAGAATAATTCATTCTCTGAAGCTTTCTCTGAGTAAATCTCTTTAGCTCCCCACCACAATATGTTATACTATAAGAATTAGTTTGTCTGTTTTGATCCTAGGGTTCCTTAAGGGCAATGAAAATAAGTGTTCTGTCATCCTGTGTTTCTTAAAACCAGCCTACTGCCCCAATAGTAGTAGATGAATGCCACTACAAGTTTTTTGGCTGTGTAGCCTGTTACAGATTCATTGCGATAGAAACAGAATTTTTGAGAATTTATTCAAACCAGCCTGAATTTATTTACTAGCTGTAGTAGGCTGAATAATGGCCCCATGGTGATGCCAACTTCCAAATCCCCAAGACTTGTGAATGTTACTGTACATGGTAAAAAAAGCTTTGAATATGTGATTAAATTTAGAGGGGGAAATTATCTTGGATTATACAGCTCAGCTCAATGTAATTACAATGGTCCTTATTAGAAGAAGGAAGAGGGAGATTTGACTATAGTGGTGGCATATCAGTGTAACTTGAGGAAGATTTGTCAAGCCATTGCTGACTTTGAAAATGGAGGATGAGGCTACAAGCTAAGGAATGCAGGTGTTCTCTAGAAATTGGGGAAGGAAAAGAATTAGGGGTTATCCCTTAATGCCTTCAAAAGGAATGCAGCCCTGCAGACCCATTTTAGACTTCTGAACCATCTCTCTATATAAAAGGCTAATATGCAAAGTGTCCCCTCAGGAGTTCGACCAGGAGACTGCGAGTTCAATTGCTGGCTATGACCACCAGGGGGTGGCATGGAACGAAGGAAGGCCCTGGCCAGCAGCCAGTAACCAGGGAAGGAAGGCCCAGCTGGCAGCCGAAGGCCCCGATTGGCCCCAATTGCCGGCCAGACCTAGGGATCCTACCTGTACATGAATTTCGTGCACCGGGCCTCTAGTAGATAATAAAATTGTATTATGTTAAGCCATTAAGTTTATGGCAATTTGTGTTTCAGCAGCAATAAGAAACTAGTAAACTGATAGGAACAATATTACAAAACATATGAATAGATTCCCTAAAGAATTAGTATCCCCCAAAGAATCACATATTCTAAATTCCATCATCACAATTATTATAAAGATAGTACCAGAAAATACTTATATATTGCTTACTATGTGTTGAGTGCTTTACTTATTTTATTTTTTAAATCCTCACTGGAGGATGTTTTTATTCATTTTAGAGAGAGAGGGACGTGAGGGCGGGGGGGAGGAGGGAGACATCAATCGGTTGCCTCCCGTAAGGGCCCCAACTGGGATCTAACCTGAAACCTGAGTATGTGCCCTGAGTGGGAATTGAACCCTCAACATTTTTGGTATATGGGACAATGCTCCAGCCAAGTAACTTCATCATCTGAAGTAACTTATATTCAGTATCTCTATTTACTGATGGAGAAAACAAAGCAGTGGTTTGAAGTAGATTCTACCTGCTCATACATTACTAAGTGGCTGAGAAATATTTTGCATTAGGTCTGTCTGTTCCAAACCGCTGTGCTATTTATTACTGCAACGTATGACTTTCATCCACAATTAAGGACAAGGTGATAGCTACAGTCATATCCAATTGGTGGTACTATGGTTCCATGTAATGCTCAGCAGAAGTATGCGGCAGCTTTTAAGACAATTAGTTTTTTTCTTTATGGCCTAGCTAGAAAGATGACCTTTTAAAAAGTAACTTAGTATACATAAAACTTAGTATACATCCATATGTAAAATTTGCATCATGCACCTTGATATAGATATATATTTTTTAGGGATTACACATAATACAGCCTTGATAAGCTTAGTGAATTCTACATGCCTGGAGCACTGACTTATTTAGAATATAATCTTGCCATTTCCTCGAGTGACCTGTCTATACAAATTTCAGCACTCTTAAAGGCATACATTCTATGATGAACCATGATAATATTTATGGTTAGAAAACATATATTTGAAAGCAAATATTTGAAGTGACTGAAGAAGTACAGTTGGTGAAAGCATGAAAATAAAATCATTACCTAGCACAGTATCTGGAACACAATAGTCATTCAAATACTTGTTAATTAAATAAGACAATCTGAAATATTAGTCAAAATAAAAGTAACTCCTCATCCCTTCTCCATTTTACATGCATACTCACATCTTCCCAAAGTACATGTGCTACCAGATGCATTGTTATACATTATTCGGTAATTCCTTGTATATTTTTTTGTTTGTTTGTTGCTTGTTTGCTTGTGGTTTTTGGTTGATTTTCCTTAACAGGACGGTGTGAACGTTCTTTTTCTTATTACGTGTAGTTCTGCTTTATTTTTAAGAGATTTGCCTCATAGTCCGTGGTGTGAATACACCACTCTAACCAGTCTCATTCTGATGGATGTTCAGATTGACTCCATTTTTATTGCTAATAAGAGTAATGCTATTACAAAATGCTGTGATCGTCTTTATTCGCTTGAGTGATAATATTCATAGAGAAGCCACCTTGAAGTGGAATTCCTGATTCACAGGTAGGCATACTTAACATTTTTGACAGATTTTTAAAGGCATTTTAACAACAAAATGTCTGTATGAATGGTTGCAATGACTTATATTCACACCAAATTTATGAGCATTTCTCCCCCTCCCAGCCCCATACTCTCACTGATTCTGGGTGTGAAAAAAATCTTTAAAGTTTTTCAATGAGATAAATTTCACATACACTAGAGAATGTTTTCCAATATTTCCAGACTTGTGAAAGTGATATAAAAAAACAACAACACAGAAGAGGTAGACTGCATAGCACTTACTCTCATACCCCTGTTGTTATTAGGGAAAGAACTCCTAGTAAGATTTCCTAGTTACTGAAATGTAAGACTTTGTAAGTACAAAATAGTGTATGTGTAACATGCAGGGTAAAGCTGTAGGACTCAGATATTGAGCGCTTTCAGGATCCAGTAGGCACAGCAATCAATAGGACTGAATTTGTTTGGTGAGAGGTCCTAGTCATCATTATGAAAAGTCGGCTGAGTCTAGGGTAGGTGGAGAAAAGACATTAAACATTTCAGAAACGTGTCTGATGTTGGAAATAACTGAGCTTGTGGGGCTTACATGTGGTTTCTATACAGGGTTTTATTTCTGTTGCCACAGAAATGCTGTCATTCGCCAGGAAACGTCTGTGAAGATGATAAAAGAGCAGCCTCTGTGGTAACGTAAATCTGGGTTTCGAAACTTCAGCACACACATTTTGGGGACTGACATTTTATTAATTTGTATGAACGCAAGAAGGAAGTCAGAGGCATGGGGGCTGCCACCGGCTGTGAATGAGAGCTTAGGGAACAGGCAGCCCACAGCAACTGGCACGTTGTAGCCCCAAGCTGTGGCTGTGAGGCAACTCAGAAGCAGCTGGAACACCTCTTTGGTGATGAATGCCTAAAAGCAAACAACAAGAAAAAAGTAAACAAGAACTACTAAACCTGTGGAGAAACACAACCACCGGCAGCTACCGAATACACACAGTATATTTGGAAAAAAAATAGGTAATTTTACTTAAGAATCATTATTTCTGAGGAAAGGCTTACTAATAAAGTGCATCAAAATTCTGATGAAAATTTTGGTGGGAGGTGCCCGGCGAGAAAAGCTTAAAGATGTCCTGAACTCCAAGAAAAGTCATACATGAATAAGAAGACTAGCTTCCATAATCAAATTCTATGTTTTGCGAACACTTGTTCCAATTGAAAAGAGGGACACGTATAATGTGAAGGTTGGACTACTTAAAATGGAATCATTCATAAGCAGTCCCATGAGTTCGATATATATGTGTATATGTAGTGTTTGATATATATGTATATATAATATTTGATATATGTATCATCACTGGTACTCTTTCTAATTAAATATTGATATATGTTTACTTGCTGGGGCAATGATTACTCAGCTGCTCAAGGCCAGTATATGAGTTCTTCAGGCTTCCTCTGAGGAATGTATACCTACTTCCCTGCAAGAATTCATCAACATTTTCTCATTCTTCTGGCATTTACATTCCAAACATAAGTAGCCCTGGAATACATTCCAAACCTTATAGAAAACCCTGTTTCTTTATCTTTTAGGATTCTACTAAAGTTTGCAAAGGGTAACATATTTGAGTTGTGTTTCTATTGAGGAGCTATTACATTGAGGATGCATGCTACTTCAGAAGATACTAAGAAAGAAGACATGGTATTTGCCCTGAAATTAGATAAAATCAAATTGAGACAAACCAGATGCTTTTGTAGATGAATAAAAAGTTAACACAGGCTGCAATTTAGTGCCAAAAAGATATGGTGCCCTGCAATTACTTTAAGTATGTCAGCAAGGTAGACAACATACTCAGGGAAGTTTAGCTAGTGTAGTTCTAAGATCCTATACCATTAGCATTTTTTAAAGAATATTACATTTCTAAAGTGCAGGTGAAAATTAATGACAGATGGGTATGAAGAACACGTCAAAAGAGAAAGTGGCATGTCTGTGACAGAATGAGGTTACACACCCAAGTTTCTTGATTCCTAGTTCCACCCGAATATACTAATAATATTTTCTAAACACAATTACAGTTGTTATCATATTTTCTTTCCTTTGCTTTGAGCCTGTGATATAAAAATTAACATATTGAAGGAGAAATATCCACCCAACAGACAGGCAGAGGACAGATTTGGTCTGCATTCCTGGTTCTTGTCCAGTTCTATCACTCACTGTGTGGCACAGGGCAAGAGACAACCTGCCCAATGCATTCCATCTATACATTTGTAATAATAATAATCACAGCTCATAATTTTGTTGGAGGATACTATAAAAAAAACAAAAAAAAGTGACTAATTTATAACAAGGTCTGGCATGGAGTAATTGCTCAAGGAGCTATTATTCTCATTCTTATCAGAGGAGTCTTCTAGCCACTAAGCTTTCATCAACTGTAGGTCTGTGAACATAAATAGAAAAACGTAATGTAAAACAGTGGTTTTCTTCCAAAACCCGTGGCAAAGTGTGCTTCTTATTCAGATTAGAAAACAGAAGTCTGCAGTTTTAGAATTGCAGATAAGCTTTTACTGACTGTAAATAATCTAGAATAGGATAGCTTGGCCAACCCCCAACTTTAACAAGCTCTTTGACTCATGTTTCCATTTGTAATGTTGCTGGGTCAGCTGTATTATTTACATTTTTTCTTCTTTATTTCAAAATATAGAGGCCTATTTAATTTTTGTGCCATGAAACCAGAAATGTTATGAGAAAAAGAGATATGACTATTTTCAGTATTCTCTTATTCTTGCTCTTTTCCTTAAAAATCCCCTCTGTTGAAAAGGGTATATATATATATATATAATCACCCAATAAAACTTTTGTCTTCCCTTAAAATTTTCTGTATTAAACTTTGCAAACCAACCACTCTCTACCATTTCTTTTCATGGTTTCTTACTAGGAAGACACTCTAACTAGTGACTAGGATTGCGTCTGTTCTCCTTCTGTTGCCTTTTGTTGCCTCCCTACCCCAGGACTCCAAGACTTCAGCATGGACCCTGTGGGGTCCACCCTGCATGGGCCATCCCCTCTGAAAGTCTCTGCTTCCTCTTGCTCTAATAGTCATCACTCTTCACCAATGAAAAGGCTTGACCTTCCAGGGCTTTATTTTGAAGATGCATCGAGGAGCCCAGCGGCAGATGAGTGAGGTAGACAGTCTTTGGCAAGTGGGTCTGTCAGTTCCCTTTAGGTCACACTTTGTACAGCTGCACCATTTCCATTTACTCCATTCCTTTCTAGAACCATCTTTGGCCTCATACAGAATTATGAAACTATTTGTGATGTGTTGGTGACATTATAACTCTTTTCTACATAAATTTGGAATACTGTAGAAGTATCTAAAATAATAGGACCTAGAGATATTAGAGGTTAAATTAAAGAATTTTAAAGAGATTATAAATAGACTAGAGGCCTGGTGCATGAAATTCATGCACTGGGTGGGGGGTTGTCCCTCAGCCCAACCTGTACCCTCTCCAATCTGGGACCCCTTGGGGGCAGTTGGACATCCCTCTCACAATCTGGGAAGGCTGGCTCTCAACCGCTTGCCTGCCTGCCTGCCTGATTGCCCCTAACCACTTCTGCCTGCCAGCCTGATCACCTCCTAACTGCTCCCCTGCCAGCCTGATCGATGCCTAACTGCTCCCCTGCTGGCCCGATCGCCCCCAACTGCCTTCCCCTGCAGGCCTGGTCCCCTCCAACTGCCCTCCCCTGCCAGCCTGGTTGCCCCTAACTGCCCTTCCCTGCAGGCCTGGTTTCCCCTTCAACTGCCCTCCCCTGCTGGCCTGGTCAGCCACAACTGCCCTCCCCTGCTGGCCATCTTGTGGTGGCCATCTTTTGACCACATGGGGGCAGCCATCTTGTGCAAGGGCATGACGGTCAATTTTCATATTACCTCTTTATTATATAGGATTGCTTGTATCCTTTTAGATGAAATGTGCAAGGTGCACATTCGATCTTAATTAATTAGTAAAAAAAAGTCTCATTTTTCTTTGTGATCTTCTACCATCTTCGTTAAACATGTACAGTTTCATATTTGTGCTAATTTTCTGGCCTAGCAAGTCTTCCCAAACCTCTAAGTAAAACCTCTCTATCATTCAAACTTAAATGATATTCCTTGTGGAAAGCTTTTTCAAATTTCTGTAGGGTAGCCTACAGCCCTCCACAGCATTTTACAGTTATCTCTCCTTTAAGATCTAACATGCCTACTATCATTATATATTCATTTCCTTGCTTCAACAATCGGGCTCTGAGGGGTTTATTTTTCCCGTTTCTTGCACAGAACCTGGTTCAGATTAAATGCTTAAGTAATGTCTTATAATAGAAGAATAGCTTTGAGGGAAACATTGAAGGCTTCACTTATATATAGTTTGCTATTTTAGTGTTTTTTTTTTAAACATCATTTTCCCCAAGAAACAAATAATAAAACAAACTGTTTTGCACAGGGGTCTGAAGTTATCATACAGAAGTTTAAAAAGGGAGCTACAATTATGATTGGAGATGAAAATGAGACTTTTAGACCTTTGAGAAAATTTAACAAAAAGTCTACAGAAATGGCAATCCAAATACCTGGGTTTCAGTCTTTGTTTTGCCTTTAAGTTGGTAGGTGAATTTTTTGAAACCAGCGGTTAAATGCCTGGTATAAATTAGGATACTTTCAATTGTAAATAATAGAGAACTTAAACTGTCTTAAACACAAAGGGAAATTTTCTATTCATGTAATTGAAGTCTTAAATGAGGGGTTATTCAGAGGCTTAAAATGTCAACAGAGCCCTGGCCAGCATGGCTCAGTGGCTGAGGGTCAACCTATGAACCAGGCAGCCAGGGTTTGACTCCTGGTCAGGGTACATCCCTGGGTTTTGGGTTTAATCCCTAGTGTGGGGCATGCAGGAGGCAGCCAATAAAATAATTCTCTCTCATTACTGATGTTTCTATCTCTCTCTCCCTCTCCCTTCCTCCCTGAAATCAATAAAAATATATTAAAAAAATGTCAACAGAGACTGGTTTGTTCATATATTTTAGTTCTAACTTTCAGTACAGTGGTACTCATCAATTAAATCTATGACAAAAATAGTAAGAATATACAGTGGGGAAAATACAGTCCCTTCAATAAATGGTGTTGGGAAAACTGGAAAGCTACCTGCAAAAAAAATAAAACTAGATGATTTTTAATACTATGTACAAAAATACACTCAAAACATGTTAAAGACAAATTTAATACTTGAAACCATAAAACTCTTAGAAGAAAACATAGGCTGTGAACTCTTTGGCATCACTTTTAGCAATATTTTTTAGAGATGTCTTCTCAGGCAAAGATAACAAAAGCAAAGATAGACAAATGAAACTACATCAAACTAAAGAGTTTTGCACAGTGAAGGAAATCTATCTATCTATAAAAGCCTAAGTTTTTTGACCATTACAACCAAATGACCGGAACGACCAGAATGACCAGTCAACCAGTCGCTATGACACGCACTGACCACCGGGGAGCAGCTCAACGCAGGAGCTGCCCTCTGGTGGTCAGTGCACTCCCACAGCCAACTTCCCATGGCCAGCCAACCTCCCACAGTCCCTCCCTCCATCCAGCAGGCCCCGGCTGGCAGACCCCAGCTGGCAGCTGGCAGGCTGTGGCCAGCCCGGCCCAGATCAGGACTGGGCAAGATGGCCCTGATAGGCCCTGATCACCGGCCAGGCCTAGGCACCCCACCTTTGCACAAATTTCATGCACCGGGCCTCTGGTCATTAATAAAACAAAAGGCAACCTACTGAATGGAAGAAGATATTGGCTAATGAGATATCCAGTAAGGGGTTGATATCCAAAATATATTTTAAAACTCATGCAACCCAACAATCTGATTAAAAAATGGGCAGAAGGTCTTGGCTGGTGTGGCTCAGTTGGTTGGAGTGTCGTCTTGTACACCAAAAGGTCATGGTTTGATTGGAGGTCAGGGCACATACCCAGGTTGCAGGTTCCATCCCTGGTCAGGGTTCGATCCTGCAACCTCAGTATGTGCATCAATATGCTGAAGTTGTGGTACAGAGTAAAGAAGATAATATATGGAAGCCTCTAAAACAAAGTCTGGAAAATAGGTGGAGCTCAGTTATCTACTTACAGACTTTTTAAAAAAATAAAAATATTATGTATTTACATGTCATTATCTAATTTTAAATGTGCATAATAAATAAATGAGGAAGCTATCCAAATAGGGTTTAAAAAAATGATACTGATGATTTTTAAAAAACTACAACCTTTTAAAAAAATCTACAGAAGTCAAAAATATACATGAACATGTTTCAATGACGGACTTTTTTCTGTCTCTATTTAACCATAAATTCTATACTCTTATTGTTCAGCATTAGAGTTCAAGTATATGATCAGCTGAGTTTTAGTACAAATTACATAGTATTAATCTAGTTAAAGGTATCTAAAAATTTGTCATATAGCCTAAAGAAATTTGAGTGGGTCATTTACACAGTTATTTGTTTTTACAAAATATGGCACGCTCGAAGAAAAACTCAGCAGGGAGACCCGGGGTGTCAGTACTTTAAAAACATTTTCCTCTCTCTCAGAAGCTGTGATTCACTGGTTCGGGCTGTTTGGAGAACACCAAATATGTGTTCTTTGACCTCTGTGTAATTTATTTAAACTCCAGCTCAATAACGTTAAATGCAGTTATCATCACAATGCTTCAGGCAATGGTCAGCGATCTGTGAAGATGCACTACACTGTCTCATTGAACCAAAAAGAAAAAAACCCGACAGTCTGAAATAAGCACAATCTAACTGCCTAACAATTAGATATGGTATCTTACAAAGTTATGTGCAGCACAGCCATGACCTTTGTTCTAATTAAAACTCCCTGGCAACTGACTTTTCTTCCCCCGACACACCTCCTTAAATAGCCTTGCACATGAAATAACTGATTATTTACAAAGGCAGCCCTGTCAAATACCCACTAGTAAGGCCATTTCCTTCCCCGAAAATCTGCCTGTTTTCCATGGCAGGCTTTGTGCTTTCACAGTTTTGACTTGTTAAGAAAGACGTCAAAGTCAGGTAGAAGACAAGCTGAGAATCCCAGAGGAGCCAGAGTCAGAAAATGAAAAAGAGGGAGCCCGTCAGGGAGCCTAAATGGAGACAGGTGACATGGGGATGTGGAGGTGTGAGCTGGAAAGAGATGGAATTTGAAAGTTTAACAATGGTTCATACCAGTGTTAAGATTATTCTTTGATGTTTATTCTTGATAGATATTTATTAAACACATAGCCATGTGCGAAGCACTCTGCTAGCTGCTGAGAATGCTGTGTTAAGCAAAACAGACATAGGTGCTCCCTAACTGAGATTACTCTTTTTTTTAAAATCAACAACTTTATTTCTTTTCTTTTCTCTTTTTTCTTTTCTTTTCTCTTTTTTCTTTTCTTTTCTCTTTTTTTCTCTCTTCTTTCTTTCTTTCTTTCTTTCTCTCTTTCTTTCTTTCTTTCTTTCTTTCTTTCTTTCTTTCTTTCTTTTTCTTTATTGATTAAGGTATTACATATGTGTCCTTATCCCCCCATTGCTCCCCCACCTCCCCGCTCATGCCCTCACCCCCCTAGCATCTGTGTCCATTGGTTGGGCTTATATGCATGCATACAAGTCCTTTGGTTGATCTCTCCCTCTTTCCCCCACCCTTCCCTGCCTTCCTTCTGAGGTCTGATGGTCTAATCAATGCTTCTCTGTCGCTGGATCTGTCTTTGTTCATCAGTGTATGCTGTTTATTATATTTCACAAATGAGTGAGATCACGTGATATTTATCTTTCTCCAACTGACTTATTTTGCCTAGCTGAGATTACTCTTAAAGGCATCGAAGAGCGGGAATGCAGAGCAATAGAGGTTCATGCCCAGGAAGGTAAATGGAACATCCAGTAACTGGTAGCGACATCCTATAGTGGGGATGCCAGAGATGAGCTTGAAAAATAGGTAGGGAAGTTACAGTCCATAGAAGGTGCTGAATTAACGAAAGCCTGTTGAATAAGTAAATGAGTTAAGGTCCAAGTAGACTCCCAATGGAACAACCTCAGGGGTTAACTAGTAAAAAACTCTCATAGCCTCCTTGCCTTAGACCAAAGAGTCTTCGGGTCTGGGGCACAGTTGGCTTGCACTGAGAGCTTGCTACCAGCAGACCTGTGAAATAACAGCAGCTGTGCCATTAATAGATAAATAAGTAAATGTGATGGCTGTTTTTCAGAGTGAAGCGAGGACGTAATTCTCTTGTGCAGTACAGATATTTTTCCCTTTCTTTTTGAATAGTAGATCCAATCAAAATTAGACTTGAGTGGCTTCAAACAGAAAGTCAGATAAGCCCTGCTGACGTGGCTCAGTGGTTGAGCGTCGAACCAGGAGGTCACGGTTTGATTCCAGATAAGGGCACATGCTTGGGTTGTGGTCTTGATCCCCAGTGTGGGGCGTGTAGGATGCAGCCAATAAATGATTCTCTCTCATCATTGATGTTTCTATCCCTCTCTTCCTCTCCCTTCCTCTCTGAAATCAATACAATATTAAAAAGAAAAAAGAAATAAAAAAGAAAGATAAAAGTAAAGAAGTGTCAATGTTACTCAAACAGACCTTATTCTGTGTATTTTGCATGTCTGCTGAAAAGAGGCCATCTAGGAGACTTTGGAGTCTTGCAATCAGGTATAATATAAACATAGAATTAAAAAACGGAAAAACAAAAAAGAGGCCCTCTCGTTCCATGGGATCTGGCCTTTGGAGCAGCTTCCTGAGAAGTATTATTTGAGGCTCTGATATCAACCCAGTAGTTTCATAAATGGCTGAGATTGTAGGTTAAATAAAGAAGTTGAATTTCTGATGAGTTTCACATCAGGGAACTGTCCCTATCACCCTTCGCAGTTTCAAAAATAGCAACACACACATTCTTTCTATCCAAGAGGTGCCAAAGTGCAGACAGGCTGACCTGAAGTGCTCACCAGCAGCAGCTGGAAATGGAAGAAGTCACGTGCACATCTAACCTAGATTTAAAGCCATTAATTTCCCCTTCAATTTCAAAGCTGTTTTGCCTTCAGTGTCCCCTTTATCTGATATAAGAAAATACTACCTTCAAATGGTTTTCTTATTTTTCTATTTATTGTTTAATGTATATTAGAACATCTACCACAAACTAATGCCATGTATGAACTGAAATAATTGAATATAATATAAAAAACGGGATAATACATATAAAACTCTTAGTATATTATTGGCACAAACTGGGCTTTCAGTCAATGTGATTATTATTAAAGATAACGGGGAATTTTGAATCAGGTGACCTGTGTTTGTTTGTTCAGTTTTTTGTTTTTTTTTTAGTTTTGGCTCCATCAATTACTTGGGTGACCTTAGATACATTTTTCAGGCTTGCTTTCCTCATGTAAAACAAACAAAAAGTATGAAAGTAAAAAATGTAAATCAAGAAAATGCAAATTGGAAAATGCAAATATAGAAAACAGTATGGAGATACCTCAAAAAATTAAAAATAGAATTGTCTTATGACCCAGAAATTTCACTTCTGTGTATTTATCCAAAGAAATCCAAAACACTGATTTGAAAAGACATATTCATCCCTCTGTTCATTGCAGCATCTATATAATAAAAGCCTAAGTGACCATTATGGCAGAACGACCAGAATGACTGGTTGCTATGATGCGCACTGACCACCAGGGGGCAGATGCTCAGTGCAGGAGCTGCCCTCTGGTGGTCAGTGAGCTCCCACAGGGGCAGCACCGCTCAGCCAGAAGCCCAGCTCACGGCTGGCGAGCACAGCGGCGGTGGCAGGAACCTCTAGCGCCTCCGCAGCAGCGCTAAGGAGCAGCGAGCCGAGTGGTAAGGGGCAGTGAGCAGGTGGGCAGTAAGGAGCAAGGGGTCCTGAACTGTGAGAGGGATGTCCTAAGGAGCGGGCCTAAGCTGGCAGGCAGACATCCCCCAAAGTGTCCCAGACTGTGAGAGCGCAGGCTGGGCTGAGGGACACCCCTCCCCCCCCCAGTGCATGAATTTTGTGCACTGGACCTCTAGTTATTTATAATAGCCAAGATATGGAAACAACCTGAGTGTCCATCAATAGACAATAAGACAAAGAAGATGTGGTACATACATACAATGGAATATTACTTAGCCATAGAAAAGAATGAAATCTTACCATTTGTGACAACATGGACAGACCTAGATGGTATTATGCTAAGTGAAGAAAGGAGATAAAGGTAAGAAGTGAAATTAATGAAATAGGAAACAGAACTAAAATAGCATGAAAAAAGCCAAAAGTTGAGTCTTTGCAAAATTTAAAAATAGAGAAACTTTGTGAAATTGCTCAAAAAAACCCCCCACAAGAAAACAAACAAAATATTAGGAATGAAAAATAGACAAATACAGAGATAGAGGAGATTAGAACATATTAAGGGAATATTATGAACAACTTTATGACAAAATGTTTGAGAATTTAACAAAAATATATATGAATCTAAACCTACATGTCTATATGTGAAAACACTTTTAAAATCACAAATCACCATACAAATATATGCATGACATGATAATGGAGGAACAAGATTGGATCACAGAATCTTCCCTTATTCAATATTTGACACATTGACCATAAATTAGTGAAACTGTTGTTGGACTTGGACAAGGACCTCGGCTAGTCTGCCAGGCCAGTCTGGAAATAGGATTCTTGCACAGTATCACAGGAAAAGCACTTCAGGGATCCAGGCAGAGGAGGATTTGAGGCACAGTGGTAAGATTTGCTGGAGTGAAAACAAAGGACTGCTTCATCCACGACCAGGTGGCATCGCTCCATTTTGCTGTTGCAGAAGCCCAGCCTCTGGGGATGCAGGCCTGCCCTTGTCCTCACCAGGCCCAGGAGGAGGCCCAGGACCCAGAGATGCTGTGTCATGACTCAGCATCTGCACCGGAAGCTCCAGGAGTCTACCTTAGTCTCTGTTCCACTCTGGCCTTTTGCTGCTGCACTTCGGCCCATAGGACTGCCACACACCGGTCTGCAGACCTTTCTTAAGCTTTATCTCTCCTTGGGTTTGGGAAGGGGTAAGCTTTCTTTCAAACTAACCAATCCTCTTTCTAATTCTTCCTGGGGCTATTCTGGTGCCTCCCCCTATCCAATCCTTTTTCTGGATCTTCCTGTGTTTTGTGCATTTAGTCTGTCCAGTCTTTTTCCAGATTTTCCCAGGCTAGACTCTCCCTCCTCCCCCCCACCCCCACCCCCCATTAAGGGCACCATTTGGCTCCCACGGGGCATGCCTCAGAGTTCTGCTACATCATCTGGCTTCTACTGCACATGCATTTAGTAGAAAGACCTCCCTCTGCGCTACCTTGGCCTCTACTGCACATGCACCCAGCGAAGGGATTTCCCCTTTACTGTTTATCCTTCCCATGGCAACCCAGGTGAAGGGCTGGTTATACCCTGGGGAGATGGGAAAGCTGTCTTTCCTGCCTGCTGGGGCCTTCACTTCCCTTTGGCGAAGGATGCAGCTGTCCCCTGGGGTGTCTGAAGCTGGAGCTTCCTAGTTAATCTGGCTTAATTAGATGTCTGGCTCCCTTCCCTTCAGCTAATATTTAACTCGCTGCCCACTGCAACAACACGAACAGATTTTTAGACTTATGTTTAACTTCATGTGATAAAAAGCCTCACATAGTAGTCTACTGAATAATGTACTGTTTATTTTCTCCCACGTAAGAGAATTTTGGAGGGTTCATGGAACTACCAATGCCCAGGCTTATTCCAGCTTTTCACCGCTTCATCTGAGTGTGACTTTTGTTTTCAAATTTTAAGTTGATGGGTGGAGTCCTATCACCTCTTTGTATTAGGTCAGCAGCAGGTTGAAGAGGAGAAAAAAAATGGCAAAGGTAGCATGATTACTATCACATCAGCTGCCAAATGTGATTTCTGTGATGAACAGCCGTTACCCTACAGAAGAACAAATGCCTTGCTATTAGGGAAGAAAGGAAGAAGATGTAATAAGGGTAGACGATTGCCACCCTCTGACACAACCAGCAATGAATTCACTGGCAGCATCCACATATGCAAAGTACCTTATAATGCACATTTTGAGAAGGAACTGATTCCGGTATGCAGTTTAATCCTCATCGTTCTCTCCACTCCTCAAATGCCATAGGCAGGACAGAGGATGAATTGAGAACATTCGAAAAATTCTTAGAATAGAAGCTTAAGAGGGTAATAAGGCAGCCTGGAGAAAGAAAAGCTCCTTAAGAACAGCATCTTCTCTATGCCACCAGCAGGATCTCAGGCCCTCAGCAGAGGCCTGAAGAACCACCAGGGGGCACTGTGTTCCAGGAGAATGATGAAAAATCCAAGTGAATCCTTCCACAAGAAGAATACACACCTGAGCTCAGTGAAATGAATTCTGCTAAAGACTCGTAACACAATCTCAAAAGAGAGAGCAGAGACCTGGCTGTTCAAACAAGACTGCACTCAAACAATTGGAGCGTTTTCCCTCTAACCTGCCCACACCTTAAAAACACTCAAAGTGCATATAATAGCAAAACTCCAGTTTTCAAACTATAGCTTATGAAAGAGAGGGTGCCAACCTAGTTATCATGCATAGTGTGAGCAGTGTCAAGGAAAAGCCGTCCTCATATATAGGGGAAAACAGAAATTCTGGACAAAGCTGCCAGTGTTAAACATGAGAAAGAAGAAAATAAGTTCCAGTAAACAATTGGACATACAAGTTTGAAAGTCAGGAAAGATTACAAAGTATGAGTTACTAGGGATCTATACTAATAAAGGATAATATGCTAATTAGACCGGATGGACCGGACATCTTCCGGATGTCATTCCGGACGTCCTTCTTGACAAAGCTGGGGGCTTGGCCGGCCTACAAACTGCCCGTGGCCCTTCGCCCAGGCCGGTACCACCCCCCAGTGGGGACCCCCACCCTGATCGGGGGCATGGCCAGCCTGCAAACCACCCACAGCCCCTCGCTCAGGCCGGCCCTGCCCCCCAATGGGGATGTCCCCACCCTGATCCTTCAGGGCAGGCCAGCCAGCCCCCACCCATGCACCAGGCCTCTATCCTGTATAATAAAAGGGTAATATGCAAATTGACCCTAATGGCAGAACGACCAGAATGACTGCTGGACCAGTCACTATGAGGCGCACTGACCACCTCTTGGTACGTCCCCCTGGCCATCAGGCGCCGATCACCTGATGGCGAGCAGGGAACCTGGGGTGGGTGGTGGTGGGGGGATGGGGCCAGCTGCAGGCAGCTGGGGAAGATGGCCCTGATCACGGGCCAGGCCTAGGGACTATACCTGAGCACATATCGTGTGCCGGGCCTCTACTCCTATATATAAGTGCTTCTAAAGGTATGCAAGTGCATGTGAGTGTAAATGGAGAAGAGGCCCAAAAACATGAGTCTCAGAGCTCTGCAATGTTACAAGTTCAAAGTGAAGGTACAAGTACATGAGACAGAAAAGAAAGCTCATGTCCTTAAAGCCAAATGAAGAATGTGTTTCCAGGATGGAAGGATCAATTGTGTTAAATACTATGTTGGTGCATGTAAAATAAAAACAAATAATTGACCATGGGATTTAGTAATGTGGACATCTTTAAAGGGATTTCAGTGGAGTAGAGAAAGAGCAATTGTGATTGGAGTATATTTAAAAAAATACATGGGAAGAACATTTGCAGACTAAGTATAGTAAAAATAATATAACATATTTGGGTGGTAGATGCATTTCTTCACTTCTTTTTCTAAGTAGAGGGTAAATCAAAACTGTCTGAAATTGATAAAGTGTTTAAACACAAAGATTCCATTTATTACTGTTTTTATTAAGCTTTTATTTTTTAGAAAAACTGTTTTTACAAAGAATTATTAATTCTATCTAAACTATTACCTGAAGTTTAGAAGTTTTCTCAGCTTTGCTTAAGAATTTTTTTTTTCATGAAACTCAGGTAATATTAATAGCCTATATAATATGATAGCATTTGCAGTCTACCTATTTTCTATCTCTCTCTGTAGGTGGAGCAAAAATAGGTTTATAGTTGTCTGTATAGAAAATAATACTATCCTATATAATAAAGAGGTAATATGCAAATTAACCTTCACGCCCTCACAAGATGGCTGTCTACAACCAGGCCAGCATGGGGGTTAGTAAGGGATGACAAAACAACTGAACAAGCAGGCTGCATGGGGAAACCAGGCCGGCAGGGGCGTTAGCAAGGACTGGTGGGGCAGTTGGGGGTGACCAGCCAGCAGGGGGGCAATTTGGGGTGACCAGGCTGGCGGGGGGGGCAGTTAGGGCCAATCAGGTAAGCACACAGAGGCAGTGAGGGGCAATCAGGCCAGCAGGGGGGTGCAGTTAGGGGCAACCAGGCAGGCAGGCAGGTGAGCGATTAAGAGCCAGCAGTCCAGGATTGTGAGAGGGATGTCCGACTGCCAGTTTGGACCTGATCCCCAGGATCGGGCGTAAACTGGCAGTCGGACATCCCCCAATGGGTCCCAGATTGGAGAGGGTGCAGGCTGGGCTGAGGGGACCTGTTCCCTCATGCACGGATTTTGTGCACCAGGCCTTTAGTAATTAATAAATAATACAAAAATAAACTGTGTTTTGTGTACTCACAACTATAAACCTATTTTTGCCACACACTGTCTAAACAGGTGTATGGAATGATGTTCACTTTTATTTGATTTACTATACTGGTCCAATAATAAAGAATGTACATTACTTTTATAAATATAATATATTACTTTTTAGCAAAATCCTTGAAAAGATCACATGGCAAATATTATACCATGAGGCAAACATATATATGTTATTAAATCCTGCTTCAAGAACCTTTAGGTGAATGAAGCTTAATTTGCTGTCCTTCCAAGTCTTTTTTTATCCAAATCTGTTTCTTAACCACTTGTGCCCAATTAAAAACAGGCAGTATTGTATTCTTGGTTCAGCACTACTACATTTTAACTTTTTACCTAATACTTGCTGGATAGTAGCAATGGTTGCTAGCCTCTGAATTTGCAAGAACTCTTTTCTGAAAAGGGAAGTATTTAAATAATAGTATTAAGTATTGAATCATTTATAAGTGGTACCTAACCCATCCATGTATATTTACAGTTACAAAGAGCTTGTTAATGATAAGTAAATATCTATGAAGATGAAATTTCAGCAGAGATATTTTGAAATAGTATACTCTGGGTGGGGTAAAGGGCATCATTCGAAATATATATGGCTAATATGCTAAGTGTCCATCTGGGTAATGATGTCACATAGCAACACCCAGCTTCCTCTTCCTAGTAACTAGCCTCCTTGCAGTTTCTTCAGCCCAGGAACATGACTTGCTTTATAGCCAGGTGGAAACATTTCTCACTGTAACCAAATGTCTGTGAAGCATTTTCCCATGCCTCATCTCATTTGATCCTCACAGAAGTCCTGGAATGAGTAGATAGGAGGTTTGGTGGAATCCTATTTTCTTTTCATTAGCTGGAAAACAAAGATTTAGAAAGCTTGGAAATTTGACCCAACTGAAAAGAAGTAAGAAATGGTGGACCTTGAATATAACTTCAGGTTTTCTCACTGTGCAGAATATAGTCAAACACTGCTGCAGTTAAATATTTCACCCCTTGTTCTCCCTGAGTGATCTACAATAATAATCGGCTTCATGTTGATATTTACTGCTGTGTTGCTGACAATTACCTGAAAGAGAAGTGGGGGTGCTTCACTGGGCTGGAAAAAGTTTAGCTAAATCAGAAAGCAGGCCTAATTAAGCAAGTTTATTCTGTATCTATAAAAGGCTAAGTTGACTCACGCATGGGCTATACATATAAAGCTCTTGCTGATGTCAATCGCATGCATGTGTTTCCATCTATCATTGTCGATTGTGAATTTGGTTGACATTTCTATTTTAGAGAAAGGGCGAATAATGATATTAAAATATTTCTTCTAATTAATTTCCTTTCAATGTGCACAAATTCGTGCACCGGGCCACTAGTTATTGTATAAAATCAGCCCAATTCAGAGTCTCTATCAATCTGTTATGTCTATGACAGTGCTACTAAAACCTGACACATTTTCAGGTTGAAGAACCTGGGTGTCTAGAGTATATACAAATGTCACTGTATTTATAATTCTCTATTGTGAATATAAAGTAGATTCAATTGTGTAATTTGTTAAGTATAAGTCAATTCAATAATACGGTTTTGATATCAGGGATAATTGCTATCAAGCTGAATATAATGAGGGAATATGTTGAAACCTTTGAAAATTAAACACCAGTGAATTTAATTTGCAAGGAGAAATAAAATTAAATTGCATCCAAAATTTATTTTTAAAATTTCTCAGAGCATCACTAATTCAAAATGTATCTATAATTTACTTATATGGAGCTCATAGTTTACTTATATGGAGCTAAATGGTTAGTGAAATTTTACTTAAAACTTCTACTGAACATTTTGAGGATAAAAATGTGCCATGGGTAGGCAAATTGTCTTGACTTAAAGAGAACAGCATATATAAAGAATTTCTGAAAAACAAGGTTTCACTAAGGAAATGTCTTTTTATCCTGTTCTTTGAATTTATTAATATTATGTGCCATTACAATTTTTTAGTATTTCAAAGGATGATGCTTTTAGTTGTAAGTCTTGATAAGTTACTATGGGGACTTCAGAGGTTCTATGATTTGACAGAAATGAACTAGAGATGAGCAGTGCTGTAAATTGCAGAGAAGATGCTAGAAGGTTTAAAGAAACAAACTTTTATAACAATTTTGAAATAGTCCAAACATTATTCTAAACTCTCATTAAATCTGTGTCCTGCATTTTTTCTTCTAATTTTCTAGTCAATATTAAAATGTTAACCTCAAACTTAAGTACCCCAAAATTCAATTTTTGTTTAAAATATATATCTATACTTTCTTCTGTTTCTTTGAGCTTAGAAAATATTACCTAGACTAAGAAAATAATATCTGACTGACAAAATTCTACATTGATATAAATGAACAGTCAGAAAAACACTTCACTGATTTGCCATTTGAAATCAGGATTGAGCACATTATAAAGATCCCTAAAGTTGCCTTTTGAAGGAGCAATATTTGAAGAAAGAAGGTTTTTTTTTTTTAAAAAAGTAAAAATGAACATATTCATGGCATTTAAAACACTTTAAAAACTTATGAAAATATTTTTTTTCTGTTTACTATGGAGAATAATTTTTTTAAAGCACCAATGTCATAAAGACATGTGGTGTGCTAGAATTGAATTATAACTCTAGGCTCCACTCATATTGAACTTTTGTGTATTCTTTATCTGCTCAGGCTTGCCACTAAATCCCTTTTCCAATAGGTTAGACAGGCTATAAACAACAAAAGTAAGATACAAGCTTCAATAATTTTTCAAATGAAGAGCACATTTCCATATGCCATATATCATCAAGTAAATATGCTTTCCCTCTCATTCCCAAATCCACAGAGTCACATGTTTCATGTTCTTTAGATTAAAGACAACTGAAATCCCCCCAAATAGCAACAAAAGAATGCTCAAAGTATTAACTTGTTTTTGCATATCAGTATTACAGAGACTGGGTATACATGATCGAAATAACAAAAGTACCAATGGTATGTCAGATACAGTATCTGCGAAATGCTGAGAGTACTGGCAGACTATAGTGTGATCATGTGAATTCTATTTATCTAGCTACTTAATTTCTGCATTTTTTCCAGGTTAAAATTCTAAGATTCTTAATATTTGTTGAAAATACAAACTATTGTTCTTTTATAATAAAATTTATTCACTAGATAGGACCTCATAACTTAATTTCGGATACTCAATCCCAAATACGTGTTTTTTGATTAATGATTAAAACCTATTGCTCCTGCCCGGCCTGTGTGTCTCAATGGTTGAGCATCTACCTATGAACCAGAAGGTCAACTCCCAGTCAGGGCACATGCTCCAGTTGTGGGCTTGAACCCCAGTGTAAGGCATGCAGGAGGTAGCTGATCAATGATTCTCTCTCATCACTGATGTTTCTGACTCTCCCTCCCTCTCTCTTCCTCTTTGAAATAAAAAATACATGAAAAAAAACACCCTATTGCTTCCAATCTTAAAATTCAATAGCCAAGCTAATTAAGAGAAATTCAGCACAAATAGTTTATAAGATAAGAAAGTCTTGCCTTTAAAAGGGTACATTGTTTTTATATTACTCACAAGAAAAGCAGAAAGGAATGGAGTGAGCAAACCAGTAGGGGAGAATCTGGATAATGCAGTATTGCAGAAGTGGAGAGAAGAGAGGTGAGTAGTCAGTGTGCACATTTTTACAAGCTCCGTTTTTATTTAATCACTGCTTTATCTCTCAGAACTAGGAGACACTCAATTTCTAGTTGCTAAGTTGTTGAGTTGTCGATAATGGTTTGGAGATGTAAATAACCATGCCTACTATGTGCCAAAAGTGACAGAATTTAGTTAGGGACTTAGTTTGTGTTATGCTGTAATTCCAGCCATAATCTTATTTTGTGGGCACAGCTATTCCTATTTCACACATAAGGAAACTGCAATGCTGAGAACGTAATGTAAAAGTGAGCATTAGAATGGAAAATTCGTTCTAATTACAAACTCAGATCCTATCCACTGAACCATGCTATCTCAACATTGTGGCATAATGACAGTAGCACTGGACCAGTGATCAACGCGCACAACCATCAGTAGTCATGTGATTTTGTAATCTTGCTTTTAAAAGCAAGGTGAAATTAGATGCTGCAAGTGATAGCGCTTGGAATAAGGAAAAGGTTTGTTCTACTAGAAGTTGTTCTAAGGAAGAGGTGGTTGATCAGTTGTGCCAGATGCTGTAAGAGCTAAAAAAGACAAGGTCTAAGAAAAGCTCATTACATTTCAAGATCAGAAATTAACTAGCGATTTCTGAAAAGGCAGTTCATCAGAGGCATGGAGACAGTTTTCTGTAGCAGTGGAGTAATGAGTGTGCTTGAAACTTCTCCCTGCTGTTTGTTTCAGCAAAGCTGGGTTCAGACATTAGTTTTGGTTTCTGTCCCATAGAGCAATAGCCTTGAATAAAGTCTTTCTTACCTGTTTAAAAGCTTGGTGCAATTTTTTAATATATATTTTTATTGATTTCAGAGAGAAAGGGAGAAGAAAGGAGCAATAGAAACATCAGTGATGAGAGAGAATCATTGATCGGCCACCTCCTGCACGCCCTACACATGTGCTCTGACCGGGAATCGAACAGTGACCTCATGGTTCATAGGTCAATGCTCAACCATTGAGCTATGCTTGCAGGGATGTTGGGTGCAATTTTTGCTTTGCCTGACCTTTTTTTTTATTTTTTAAATACATTTTATTGATTTTTTACAGAGAGGAAGGGAGAGGGATAGAAAGTTAGAAACATCAATGAGCGAGAAGCATCGATCAGCTGCCTCCTGCACGCCCCCTACTGGGGATGTGCCTGAAGCCAAGGTACATGCCCTTGACCAGAATCTAACCTGGGACCCTTGAGTCCGCAGGCCGACGCTCTATCCACTGAGCCAAACCTATTAGGGCTTGCTTGACCTTTTGAGCCCTTGTCTAATATCTAATATTCTCCGATATCTTTGTGGTTATGCAAGTTTCTTTGAGATTGAACACTGTAAAAAATTCTTATTCAAGACAATTAATAACTCTTTAAGTAAAAACTTCACCAATAAGAATTGGTGGAAATTAAAATATGCAATACTCCGTATTATAAATTTCATATTAAAAAATGGTGGAAATAAACCCTGAATCCTGTACCACTGAGTGTTTGGGAAAATAACTGAAATCTAGAAAATAAAATAATTCCAAAACTCAGTATCTTCAAATTTATTACAATCCTACTCTCTTCAAATCTGTCATTTGGTTGTGCAATTCTTTATAGTATACCTTTATACAAGCATACTCACAGAGGAAACATGCATTTCCCTTCCTTTTTCTTGTCTTTATTTTTGTTTAACTGGTATATCAGATTATTAAACCTAGTATTGGTCATCTTGTATACTGAAAACTCATTAACTGATTTTTTTTCTTAATTTTCATCTAGATGTTTGAAGTAACCGCTACATTTTCAGCTGGTCTGTCAGAAAGTCAATAGTTAATATTGTTAGATTTTCATGAGACTATTCTTTGCTTGCAATTTGCTCATTTCCTTTGATATCACAGTGGTATATGAGTTTAATGGGTGTTAAAATGCAAGCCTGTCACCAGCCTACTGCATCTAGTCTGCGTGCTGATGCTTATACAGCATTATTAGCAGATTTTCAGAGGTCGTCCCTTCCTTTTAGTTTTCTAGTGCAACATTTGCTGCTTTTAAGTTTCAGATATTTGCAGATTTATGTTTTTTTTACTGAAGCATTTCCCCTTTGAAGAGATGCATCTCAACCTTTGCATACGTGTGCCCTCTGTTTACTGTCGTTTCTGTAGGCAACAGAGATTAGGCTCTTCTAACTGAATTAAAAAAAACAAACTTTTTTAAACAGAATCATTGACACACTTTTTCTACAAATGTGTGTATTTTTTTCACAGCCTTTGCTGTGTAAGCGGCTCACTCATAAAGATTTTATTTTTCATGTAAAAGAAAAAAAAAGATCAATGAGTTGGTATTAGAATGCTTGGACGTTATATAACCCTGGGGTTAATTCCTGTCCTCCAATACCTATTAGCTGCATGACAGTGGACAACTTTACGTTTCTTGAGTATTCGTTTCTTTATTTGTAAGGGGGGTAATTGATGAGGTCATTTCTGTTAAACATTTAGCAATGGGCCAGGCTCTCAATAAATGCTAATTCTCCCCTCCTGTTGGGAAAAGATAACTAGTACCTCTGAGAAAATTAACTGCCTTGATCTTCAAATTGCCCATCCATCTCGTCCCTGGAATTAATCATGAAAACTGTCACTTGTGCAGGCGGGAAGAGTTGGTCACCCACACTTAAGATTACGTTGAATGACAGAGGTGTGTTTGCTCTACCTCCACCCAACAAGTATATGATTTGTAACACGGTCCTGGATCGATGACTTTGTCACCATTAAATATCAGTTGTCACACTGAGTTCATTAGACAATGCCCTGCGGAGTGCCCGGAGCTGCTGAGCCTTGGCAGGTCAGCAGTGGCTCCCCGCTGAGGAGGCTTTGGGCTGAGGGAGAGGAAACACTGTCACTCCTCGGGATGGAAACGACACACAGTGAATTGCTTAACCCGAGACTGGCAGGCCAGCACACGCTGGCGCAGCGATGTGTCATCATCACTCCTGGAGAATGAACCACAGCTCCACACTTCTGTGACCAAGAGCAGGTCACTCACTCTCCAGAGAACCTTTTGGACAACATAATTGTCTCTCTAACGATTGTAACCATTTTGTTTGCAGAAAGAGAAACGGAATAAAGGCTCTTCGAGTTTGGGGGGAAGACAATGGACATTTAAAACAGAGTATTAGTAACCATTCCTTTTTCCTTTTATTTGTATTAGGTTCTTCTATGCTTTTTTTAACCAAAAGAATATAGTTGCTCCCTTTGTACATGATTGAATAGTAAAATAAATTCAGAAAATGCGAATGAACTATATAAAACAAACGGAAAGCAACTTACAATCATAAACTTGGAAAATCTTTGTAATAATGAGATTTAAACTGAGATTAGAGCCCAGAGTACTTTCTACCTTGTTCTGTCTAGCTCAGGGCTGGGAACTCTTGGCCCCTGGAAGCAGCTGTTTGCTTGCTTGTTTTTTATTTGTTTGTTTTTAATAGATGAAGATGTAATACTGAATGAAAGTTTGAATGTCCTAGCCCATCTTATTTGTCCAAATAATCAAATTTATATTAAAAAATCAGCCGTAACCGGTTTAGCTCAGTGGATAGAGCGTCGGCCTGCGGACTGAAAGGTCCCAGGTTTGATTCCTGTCAAGGGCATGTACCTTGGTTGCGGGCACATCTCCAGTGGGGAGTGTGCAGGAGGCAGCTGATCGATGTTTCTCTCTCATCGATGTTTCTAGCTCTCTATCTCTCTCCCTTCCTCTCTGTAAAAAATCAATAAAATGTACTAAAAAAAATCAGTTATTATGATGATAAAACAGTTTTGTATAAGCCTCTTTTTTTGTGGACATACATTTTCATTTGTCTTTGATAAATATCTAAGAATTTCCAGGCCTTATGATAGATGTATGCTAGTTTTTAAAAAGAAATTGATAAACCATTTTCCAAAGTGATTGCACCTTTTCACATTCCCACTAGCAATGTGTGAGATTTTCACTTTCTCTTCATCCTTCCCACATTTGGAGTTGCCAGTCTTTTTCATTTTAGCAATTCTAGTGTTTATGTAATGGTATTTCACTGTGGTTTTAATATGTGCTTCCCTAATGATATTGAAGGCATTTTCATGTGATTATCTGTCATTTATATACCTTCCTTTGTGAAGTGTTTCAGTCCTGAACCATTTTTTAAAACTACACATTATTATTGACTTATAGGACTTCTTTGTATATTCCAGAAACAAGTCCTTTGCCAAACATATATTTTATTAATATTTTTCTCTAGTCTTTTGTTTGCTTATTCATTTTTTAATGATGCCTTTTGATGAGCACAATTTTTTAATTTTGAAGAATCCATGCAATTCCTGTTCTTTCTTTCATAGTTCTTCCTATTTGTGATGTGGCAAAATAATCTGTGGCTATACTATGCCATGAAGGTATTACTCCATATCTTCTAGACATTTTATACTTTTAGTGTTTATATTTAGGTCAATGACTCATATCAAGTCAATTTTCAAGTGTACTGTAAGGTAAATATTGAGGTTCAATTTCTTTCTGTATAAATATTTACTTGTTTCAGCATCATTTAATGGAGACATTTCTTTCTCTCGTGAATTGCATTGACATCCTTGTTAAAATTAAGTGAATATGTTTTCTAAAATGTTTTATTGATCTATTTATTTTTATGATAATACCGCCTTGTCTTGATTACTGCAGCTTTGTAATAATTCTTGAAGTCAGGTAGTACAAGTCCTGAAACTTTGTTTTGCTTTATCAAGATTTTTTTGTCTACTCTTGGTCTTTTGCATTATTATATAAATTTTTGAATCAACTAGTCAATTTCTATAAAATACTGCTGGGATTATGATTACAATTGCAATAAATCTTTATAACAAAATACAGTACTTTCTTTTTTTGTTGTTGTTAATCCTAAATAGAGTATATTTTTCCATTGATTTTTATTTTTGAGAAGTGGAAGGGAGAGGGAGAGACAGAGTGAGAGAAACATCAGTGTGAGAGAGACACATCGATTACTTGCCTCCTGCCCAGGCCCCCGACCAGGGCCGGGGATCAAACCTGTAACCCACGTACATGCCCTAGACCTGAATTGAACCTGGGACCCTTCAATTTGCTGGCTGATGCTCTCTCCACAGAGCCAAACTGGCTGGGGCTATAGAGCTATTTTAATGATATTGAATCTGTCAATTCATGGCCATATTCTATCTCTCAATTTATTTTGGTTTTCTTTAATTTATCTTAGACGATATTGAATATTTTAGTTTAGAAATGTTGCACAACTTATATTAAATTTAAGTATTTCTGTAGTTGCTATTGAAAATGGAGTTTTTTACATTTCATTTTAAAAATTTGTTTTATATAATTATACTAGAGGCCCGGTGCACAAAAATTTGTGCACTCAGGGGGCGGGGGGAGGGGGGCCCCCCAGCCCGGCCTGTGCCCTCTCACAGTCTGGGACTCCTCAGGAGATAACGACCTGCTGGCATAGGCCTGCTCCCGGGTGGCAGAGGGCAGGCCCAATCCCTAGATGCAGCCCCTGGTCGGGCTCAGAGCAGGGCCAATTGGGGAGTTGGGGCGCTGCCCCATCATGCACAGAGCAGGGCGGATCAGGAGGTTGCGATGCCACCCCTAGTCATGCTCAGGGTAGGGCCGATCAGGGGGGTTGGGGCCCCGCCCCCTGTCACACACAGAGCAGGGCGGATCAGGAGGTTGCGATGCCACCCCTAGTCATGCTCAGGGTAGGGCCGATCAGGGGGGTTGGGGCCCCGCCCCCTGTCACACACAGAGCAGGGCGGATCAGGAGGTTGCGATGCCACCCCTAGTCATGCTCAGGGTAGGGCCGATCAGGGGGGTTGGGGCCCCGCCCCCTGTCACACACAGAGCAGGGCGGATCAGGAGGTTGCGATGCCACCCCTAGTCATGCTCAGGGTAGGGCCGATCAGGGGGGTTGGGGCCCCGCCCCCTGTCACACACAGAGCAGGGCGGATCAGGAGGTTGCGATGCCACCCCTAGTCATGCTCAGGGTAGGGCCGATCAGGGGGGTTGGGGCCCCGCCCCCTGTCACACACAGAGCAGGGCGGATCAGGAGGTTGCGATGCCACCCCTAGTCATGCTCAGGGTAGGGCCGATCAGGGGGGTTGGGGCCCCGCCCCCTGTCACACACAGAGCAGGGCGGATCAGGAGGTTGCGATGCCACCCCTAGTCATGCTCAGGGTAGGGCCGATCAGGGGGGTTGGGGCCCCGCCCCCTGTCACACACAGAGCAGGGCGGATCAGGGGGTTTGGGCGCTGCCCCCTGTCACGCTGATCCCGGTGCCGGGAGCCTCGCTGCTCCGCTGATCCCGGTGCTGGGAGGCATATTACCCTTTTACTATATAGGATAGAGGCCTGGTGCATGGGGGGGGGCTGGCTGGTTTGCCCTGAAGGGTGTCCTGGATCAGGGTGGGGGTCCCCACTGGGGTGCCTGGCCAGTCTGGGTGAGGGGCTGAGGGCTGTTTTCTGGCTGGGGAGTGACTAAAGCTTCCAACCGCTCCTTGTTTTCTTTTCTTTTTTTTTTTTTTTTATTCTGGGCCAGCTTTAGCTCTGCGGCCTCACTGCTGAAAACATCGATACAAAGTTTCGGGCCGCCTGGCTTTCAGTCCAGCTCGTTTCTGGAGTTCTGTTTAGCTTCTTATTTGCAACATAGTATATAGTTGCTTAGAGTTGTAGCTCAGAGGCTGGCAAGTTAGGCGAGGAACGTTGGAATCTGCAGCAAGCAAGCCTCCCTGCTCGCTTCAGTGCGTGGCTGCTGGCCGCCATCTTGGCTGACAGTTAATTTGCATATGCTCACTGATTAGCCAATGAAAAGGGTAGCGGTCGTACGCTAATTACCATGTTTCTCTTTTATTAGTGTAGATAGAAACAAATTGTTTTGTATATTGCCTTTGTATCCTGTGACATTGAAAAATTCACTAATGCTAGTATTTGCTTTATAGTTTAGTCATTCTTCTATGAGTACAGTTTATTTTCCCCTTTTAATCTTTTTTAAAAACACATTTTTATTGATTTCAGAGAGAGAGAGAGAGAGAGAGAGAGAGAGAGAGAGAAACAACAATGATGAGAAAGAAGAAAGAATCATAGATTGGCTGCCTTTTGTATAACCCACACTGTGGACTGAGCCTGCAACCTGGGCTTGTGCCCTGACTGGGAATGGAACCATGACCTTCTGATTCAGAGATCGATGCTCAACCACTGAGCACACCCACTGGGCTCCCCCTTTAAACTCTGTGCTTTTTATTACTTTTCTTGCCTTTGTGCAGTGTCTAGAATGGCCAGTGAAATCTTAACTTTAATTGGTGAGAGTAAATAACCTTCCTTTGTTCTAGATATTAGGGTACAAATGTTCATTATTTTGCCTTTTATTTGGATTTTAACTGAGGCCTTTCTAGATGCCCATTTTCAGATTGAGGAAGATAATTTTAAGTCCTGGTCTACAGAGAGTGTTTAGATTTTGTTATAATGCCTTTTCTGAACCTATAGACTAAGGTAAGTGTTGGTGAGGATACGGATAAAGGGGAACCCTGGCACACTTAGTGGGAATGTAGAGGTACATTTTTTTGGAAAACAGTATGGAGATCCCGTAATCCCACTTTTGGGCACTTCCATGTTCATTGCACCATTATTCCCAATAACCAAGTGGTGGGAACAACCTTAATGCCCATTAATGGGTAGATGGATAAAGAAAATGTGGTCCGTATATACAATGAGATATAACTTGGCCTTGAGAAAAGGAGGAAATTCTGCCATTTGGAAACAGCATGAATGGACCTGGAGAACATTATGCTAAATGAAATGATCTCACTTTACAAGTGAGAATCTAAACAAGCTGAACTCATAGAACCATAGAGTAAGATGGTAATTTTCAGGGGTCTTAAAAGGGGGAATGGGGATGTGATGCACAAAGGGTACAAAGTTTCAGTTATGCAACATAGGTTCTGAAGATCTACTATGCAGTATAGTGCACATAGCTAACAATCTGTATTGTATACTTAAAACTTTTTAAGATGGAAGGAAGATATTACCACACACACACACACACACACACACAAATAATAATGATGATGATAAAGGGGCAGGAGGAAACCTTGGTTGTTATTGGAAATGTCTATGACCTTGATGGTGGTGATCATTCACAGATGCATATGTATCTCCACACTCATAAAATTATGTGCATTAAATATGTACAGCTTTGTACATGTTAATCATACCTCAATAAAGTAGCTTAAATATATCTAAAAAATTTTAAATGCATTTCAAAGATGCAGAGAAAGAATGTGCAATTATAAATATTTTAAATTTAACAATCTAAGACGAGGGAGCAGGATGGTGATTGTCCTTCATTATTTTCAAGAGGGAGAATTAAACATCTTATTTTTAATTTGTATTTACCATTTACAACCTCCTCTCTGTACTATTATTAAATAGTGACATTACAGTCTTCTAATAATTTCTATGGCTGATTCTAGCATTATCTGTACAAATTGAAGCTATCAACTATCCAGCACATCTATAGCAAAGCAAAGTAATTATCAGAATTACTGTAGAATAACAGAATTACTGAATTTTTAAGTCAGTACATTATTTTCCTTGGAAGAATAATCTTTGAATGTATCATACCAATTGTGAATAGTTAAATCATATTTTTGATTAGCAATGCAAACATATTTTTAGTCTGATTTTTACAAATAGTTGTGATGTTGTTATTGCTTTCATTTTAAATGATTAGTATTAATATTATGATATGAATATTTTGCACATTTTCTTATGAGGTATACAGTATTACCCAATCTAAGTCTAAAGAGTAGCTTAACACTAGAGCCTGATGATCTAAATACTTAGCTAAGAAAATTCCTTGCAAGGTGTAATAAATTTCTCCTATGTTTCAGCCAATCAGATAAGTAGCAATCCTATTAATATGATAATTTAAGCCCTCTAGTAATTATTCTATCATCTCCAATAATTTTTCCCAAATATAAAATAAAAGATACCTATGTCCATCTGTCCATCATCTAGTGTCAAAGTTTTATTAAGAGGCATTCATTGAAAGATGAAAAATAAACTTTCAGTGTTTAAAATAAGTGTCTCTAATTTTTTTTAAGTTTTGAGGACAAACCTACCTTAAGGGGATTTTTTTTGCATGTACATCAATCAGTGTTTATACTATTATAATAGTCATCTAAATCTATGGAGGTATACTTGTCCTGCAGAAAACGTACATTCCAAAGTTAATCAAATTACATTAGATCAATTTTTTACAGTTTCTGTCTATAAATGTCAGATTTCTGTTTGTTAATTAGATTTTTTCTACATCATCCTTTCAATCAAATGAGCTAAAACATTTTTGTGTCAAATTTAAGGCTAGAGTATTTGATGCATACTAGTTAATTTTACTATGTTATAAAAAATGAAGATGGGCTTTCTATACTTGTGTATGGTGGGGGATAGTCAGTTGCCCTTGGCTGCCATATTTCTTGATGTGGTGACTTATACCCTGTCATGCTTACTCCTTTACAGGAGCAAAATCTGCCATTTGCAGAACTGCATACAGCACCCAGTGTACCTCTCCATGCATGAACACATGCTTTGGGGTACCTCTGCAAAGTTTCTGGAGCACAGGGAGAAGAAGCCATTACATGAGTAATATCATTGGGCACAAATGGTGTGTGGAAGATCGGGAGTCCTAGGTAGCTTCTCAAATGTGATCCAAATAGGAAGGGCTGGTTTTCCTCACATCGAGATAAGAAAAATGTAAATGACAAGGTACTTTGGTTTCTCTTCATTCATCAGCTTAACAGCTGGTTTGTTTGGCTTTATCCAAGTGATTAGTGTTGCCTTTACCAAAGGACACAATCTTTTATCTAATGCTCAGCTAGACAGGTCTCTGATCAGGTCTCTCTATCATGTCTGCTCCCCTGGCTACACGGTGTGTGGCTGATAAGGGACTCTTGCAGGTGGAACTGGGCTAAGACGTCAAGTGGACTCAGGGCAGGGCCATAGGGCACATAAGCTTGTGTCCTCACACAGAACAGGTAATTTCATTACCAGCTAAAGGCATTGTGCTCTTATTCTTCTTTACAGGGAAACCCATTAATGGGAGGAATCGCCTGTTTAAAAGATCATTACCTCACCTTCACCAAAATCAGTGTGAGGCAAGGAGGAATAAAGATATACAGGGGGAGAGCGGGAGCAGGGACAACGGAGAAAGGAGGAGGAGGGTTCTATGAAAGGCAAAGAGCCTTGAATTCTCATGTTTTCTCTTCCATTTTTTTCAATCTTTTCTTCTGACTATCCAAATCATTTTGATTTTTTATCTTAGAATTATATCCATCTCATAAATACCAGTAATTTACTTACTTAGGATGAGGCCTACGAGCTCCAGAAAATACATTAATTTATCCAAATCAAAAGAACCATCCTCAGGCCACTACAAGACTGGAATCTGATATACCCACCCCAAATGTGACAGAAAGACAGGATTTTAGAGCCTATATTACCCATGCTGTTCGGTAGTAATAGTGAATTTAAAGAGGGTAGTTCCTCTGGCTAGTATTTCAAACAGCAGAGAACTAGAAGGGAGAGTGTAGATTTCAGGGTCACTTACCTGACTCTTGTGTGCCCACAGAACTTCAGCTGATTCACTAAATTCAGGAACTGCCAGACACAGAACGAGTACACTGACATTTCTGTTACCTCAGTGGAGGCACTTCATTTCAGTCAAGAGATGGGGTGGAACAATCCCCATTGCCCCTAGGAATAGGGTATAGTCTTCCTTTAACCCAATTCCTCTTGTTTTTTTTAAAATATATTTTTATTGATTTCAGAGAGGAGGGGAGAGGGAGAGAGCGATAGAAGCATCGATGATGAGAGAGAATCATTGATTGATTGTCTCCTGCATGTCCCCTACTGGAGATCGAGCCCGAAACCTGGGCACATGCCCTTGACTGGAATCAAACTGGGGACCCTTCAATTCACAGGCCGACGCTCTATCCACTGAACCAAATCAGCTAGGGCTGCCTGTCCCTCTTGTGAAGGTCTGATGTGTGTGAAAGTGGATAGTAATTGTGAGCCTTATGTTGCAACTAGTGAGCACCCAGAGGCTGGCAAACTGCTCTTTATCACTAATTCTGACAGCCTTAGTAAAGGCTCCCAAAGGAGCTGTTATTAATGGAGAAACAAGCTAACTTAGTACTGAACCATATATTCTTCGTTTCTGACTTTTTAATGGAGATACACTCTTGGGCTCTCTTGCATTTCAGCCACTCCAGCTTCAGCCTGGACATCGCCTTCATCACTAGCTAGAAGGTGGTGCAATTTTACGGCTCACATTGTTTTTCTTCTCTCAGGGAGTCAGTCCTGTGCTGCCTGAAAACCATTCATGGGGGGGGGGGGGGGGGGAGAGAAATTTTACCCCCAGCCACTCTGTCTTGGTTGTTGACTAGTAATGTAGACAGGACTTTGCTTACACAATAAAAAGAATCATATTCTCTTAGTGAATAAATTTCCTGAAATTAAGCTAGGAAACTTCACAATGTTTTTCACAGATTTAGGATGCTCTGCACAGCTATTACTTGGGTTACAAGTTAATCTTGATTGGGAGAGTGGTGTAAAAAAGTTACTCTTGTATATACATATTTTTTGCTTCTATATTTATAAAATCTAACTTAAAGTCTTTTGTATGTCATTTAGATGTTTTCAAGAGCTGACTTAGTCAAAGAACTTTACACTTTAAATTTTGTTTTGGTTTTTCTCAGACTAATTCCCAAGAAATTTAAATGCATTACTCCCCTACTCTCAGTAGATAAATATCTTTCACGATTAATGCTAATTCAGTTAAAGAGATATTGATTAACTTTTACAAGGGAAAACCTCAATAAAAAGTGCCTGAAAATGGGCATAAGTAACATCCATGCCTAAAATAAGTCATGCAACCCTGTGAGTCCATTCATCTTTGTATATCTTCTTTTTGGTTAATAAGAAAAACAGTCATGGAGAAAGCAATACTGAAGAGGAAACTAACAGCCTAGGCCCTAGTTCAAAAGGAAGACAAATCGCTCCTGCTGTTGCAGAAGTACCTCTTAACATGATTTTGCTTAATTCTGACTCTTCGGCTTAAGCAGAAATTCCAGTGAAACCGAGTGATTACATTTTAATTATGACCTACTTTCAAACAGAGTAGATTGGCAGAACTCCATGAACACAATAAGTAGTTGTATCCCCTGGAATACATTCGAGCTAGCCATAGTTATTGCACACACACTCAATGAATATTTCAAATCAAAGCAGCTTGCTCCATGGATAGGTTAAGTGAAGATCAATTTACATCATTTCACTACTCTTCTCCTGCAGTTCTAAAATGTGAAAACAAAATGGATAATTTCTCACTGTAAATAGGGCGAATCAAGATGTTGCAACCCAAACCATTTCAAAGGCATTGTATATTCTTTCCTAGTCTTGGACTGATTATCAGACACATGGCTTCTACAGTTATCTTACATTGTAGGTGACTTGTTCATATTAAATTGGGGGACACGGAGAGTAAAATTTACACATGTCTATTTCTCAGCAGTTCAGTCAGGAAACAATTCATATTGGAGGAAGTATATTCAAAATAATATGATTATTTTTGAGTGTCAATGACCCATGTTATTGCTCTTCTCATAGTGGATAATTAAGATTTGATTTTCTTACTATTAAGGTAACTGATCACTTTGGTGCATACATAAACCAAGATTATAAAGAGAAGTAAGATGAAGTGTTGAGTAAACACTATTTTAGGTGAAATAAATATAAACTGTTCACTGAGTTCCATCAAGTGAACTTTTAAACAAGAATATAGCTAATCAATAATTGCACAAAGATATTTTCATACAGCAATGAAGATGAGGAAAAGATTTGGCATAAAAAACTTAAGAATTTGTCTGACTAAAGTTTAACAAGAGCTCAAGAAAAGTATGCCTGATAATTTTTTATATAAGCAGATTTTTCTATTCTCAAAAATTATCAACTAAAGAAAATTCATTTTCAGTTTTTTTTTATCATTTCAAATCAGTGAGCAGAGCTTAAACATAACATAAACTCAGTAACCTCTTGAAAAATCCTCAGCTAGCTAGAGTTCTGCCCCAGACCTTCACAGTCCAGATGACCTTGACTGTGCTTTGCTGAGAATTGGACATGATGCTCAGCAATATCTCCCCTTTACCTCCTTTAAATACCTGTCAATCTATCTGTTTACTTCTCTTCTCATAAGTTAGTAACTGAGCTCAGTTGCTATAAGGCTAGTAGCCGTCGAACATGTTGCCAGGACAATTGTCCTAACACACATCTAGAGCATGAAAATGACTGATGCAACTCCTTTACTGGCTCCTAACTATTTATGGGATGAATTCCATCATCATAAATGTGATATACAGGGTAGCCTCATCTTTTCTCAGCAGATTTTTCATTTGTCACAATTTTACACATATACACACAAACACAGCCTCTCTACTCAAGTCACAATGAATGATTGCTTTTTATCCAAATCATAGTAATTCTGTCACAGAACCAATTTTGGGGCAGAACACTTTGTGGATTAAACACCATAGTATACTAATTTGAAAAAAAGTTTTTCAAAACCTTTTGGAAAAAAACTTCTCTTGCTTGATATAAAAATATAAGACAAGTTAAAATGATTTATACATATTACCTCATAGTCCCTCTTGCTGACTCAAGATACCCTGGGTAAAATTTTATAAATATCTTCATTTCTTTAGTGTATTTTTAAAAATATATTTTTATTGATTTCAAAGAGGAAGGGAGAGGGAGAGAGAGAGATAGAAACATCAATGATGAGAGAGAACCATTGATCAGCTGCCTCCTGCACATCCCCTATTGGGGATCAAGCCTGCAACCCGTGTCTGTGTCCTGACCAGGAATAGAACTGTGACCTCCTGGTTTATAGGTTGACACTCAGTCAGTGAGCCATGCTGGCCAGGCTATTTAGTGTATTTTATAGCTGAGAAAATGGTTTTACCCTAAACAAATTAGTGTCTGTTCTCATGAACATTTCTTGTAAACTTTACTGGAAAAGTATTAAATTAACAGGTTTGGTTAAAAAAAAGTTTAATATTAACATGATTGCTGATAGAAAGCTAGTGGTCTCCTCTCATTTTTCCTCTTTCTGCCAAGTGCCACCATGTGTTTGTTGGTCCTGGGAACTCATTTCCTTGCTGAGACTTGCTGAGAGAAAGAGAAGAAGGTGAGAGCTTCTGAATCTTGACACAGCAAGAAATTGCTTTTGCTAATGCTTTTGATGAACTTCGATCTCTTTCCCACTTTGCAGAAATCAGAAAGTTACTCTGTAATTATCAACAGTCAGAGCTCTGTGGAGTTAGCTTTCCTTCTCAGAGAAAAGCAGGGATTAAATGCAAAATCCTTTCACTTTTAGGAAAAAAACATTTATTTTATTGCTCTTTTCATTGTCAACTTTAAAATTTTCTCCTCTTTATAGTTTTTTTTTCTTTATTGATCTGAAACTTCTTCTGACCTTCACACATCTTCTCTCTTAGTCAAGCTTCTAATCCTTAGCCTGTGGTTATTGCCTTTATTTATGAAAATTCCTCTATGCAGATAGAATATATACTGATATAAGAGACTTGGGCAGCATGTCGGTGAGCTATGATCTTATATGCAGTAAATTCAGTAATCAATTATCTACATGTTTTAGCACTGAGGCTCAGCCAGTGGCCTGAGACCAGCTACAACTAGTCATGAAGATTCAGACATTTTTCTGCAATTACCATAATTTCCACAACCTGCTTTATACATTTTATGTTTTGCAAAGTGTCATTTACTTTCCTTCTGAGTCTCAGTATTTACTTTATCATAACGTATTAAAATTTATAACAATAATTCTGCTTGCATAGAATATTGCCCCAAATACCTGCTGCATCATTGTATTTCTTTAGAAACTTTCTATTGCTTTCAAGAAAAAGAAATCTCTTCAAATAAAAGTTTGTCAGTTTCTAAGCCAGACGCTTATGAGAATACCAAACTGTCCTTGTATTTCAACCTGCAGTAAATTGAATTCAGGGCTGATAATGATTTTGCACATAGAAGGCTGCCTCTTGGAAATAAGCATCTTTTGGAAGCATCTGCAATCTGTCATTTGAAAAAGACAGCTCTTTCACTTTGCCTCTAGTCCTTGCATATCAATCTAATCTCAAGGTATTGCCACAAAGTTGTACTCCCAGTGGTATTTTAACTATAGATCCATGAAAATAAAATTATTATAATTATAAAAAATACTCAAGAGGTCATTTAATTGAATTCATTCTGATAAGATCTTTAGAAGATTGAAGGGTAGGGAAGGTAGAGGGGACACAGGAGTCTGGTAAAGTGAATGATCTCTTATTTCTTGCAAAGTAATGTTGTGACATCAAGCCACTGATAAATAAAAGGATAGAAACATGTGAAAGTGTGAACCAGGGCAGAGAAAAATAAGAAACATTGCAACAAGCTAAGTTTTCACTGACTTAGCAATTTTTGTTTACTTTTCACCACACATGGCTCACAGTTGAAATTATAATCTTTGTTTTTTCCATTTGTGGCACATACTTTATTTTCACGGGAAACTCAAAAATTAGCACAAGTGGTGAAAAAGCCTCAGGCTTCATAGTCTTTACATCAGAACAATATTTTTGCTTCAGATCCCCAGAACTATCCTAAACAAACAAAACCTGAGGTGACAACTTAATGCTTTATTCTTCAGAAAAACTAGTGGTAATAAATAATCCTTATATGTTGTTTTTTTGAAAATAACGCTTTTATGAGAAACATTGCCCACTTTAAAACATGTTCTCACAAACTGCTCCTTAGATTGTTAGTTGCCATCTAACAGTAGCAATGAACTCTGCATGCATTCTTTGTGGTCTTTCCCCAAAACTGAAGCTCTTAAATAAAAATTCTACATTAAAGATCAAGATTTTTTTTAAATTAACAATTACATTTTGTATATATTCAATTTCTTTCTGTAAATGTTATCTAAGCCAGATTTTTATAATATTTACATTATAACCTGTTTGGAGGAAACACAGTCACTTCCTGTTGTTTCATATTGAATGGCCAGCCAGCAAAAGTCTTCTTTGTCACCACTCACAGTACTTTACCTTGCAGATTATTTCTTCAATCCTCAATTCAGTAGAAATAGGAAAAATAATTAATAAATGGAGAAACCTGTTGTTTTTACAATGACCCAACCCTTCTCCTTCTGATCTTTGGCACCAAGATGGGTTCCCCCAACTTTTGGCTTTGCCTCTCAGTTTTATTATAGATTTCATGTTGCTCTTGATAATTCTATTATTATTGATAATTATGTTATCAATATCATGCCAATATATTGATCAACTTATTTTATTACCAATAGCTATTGATAATTTTTGTTATAATCTATACTAATAATAGAGGAATATGCAAATTGTCCAGGATGCCGTCACAGTTAACAGTAATGACCAAACAACTGGCTGTGTGGGGCGACCAGGCCAGCAGGGGAGTTAGTGAGGGACGACCAAATGACTAAACAGCAGGCTGCATGGGTGATCAGGCCGGCAGGGGGTTAGTGAGGGACGAACAAACGACTGAACAAGCAGCCTGCATGGGGCGACCAGGCCGGCAGGGGGATAAGTGAGGGATGACCAAATGACTGAACAAGCAGGCTGTGTGGGGAGATGGGCAGTTAGGGGCAAGCAGGCAGGCAGGCAGGTGAGCAGTTAGGAGCCAGCAATCCCAGATTGTGAGAGGGATGACTAACTGCCAGAGATCCCCCAAGGGGTCCTGGATTGGAGAGGATGCAGTCTAGGCTGAAGGAACTCCTCCCCCTGCCCCGTGCATGGATTTCGTGCACTGGGCCTCTAGTTAATAACATAATAATAAAAACTAATAATGGTAATGAACACCAATAAATGAATACTTGCAATGGAGCAAGCATCATACTGATCATATATGATGTTTTAGTTAACCTTTAAAATGATCCTATGAAATACATTTTTTCTTTTGTTTTTTAATTTGGAAACTGAGAATTAGAAAGATTAATTAATATGCCCCAAATCACTCATTTTATAAGTAGCTGTACAGGATTTATTTATTCATTTATTTAAACATTTAAAAATTTTTTTATTGATTTCAGAAAGGGCAGGAGAGAGAAACATCAATGATAAGAGATAATCATTGATTGGCTGCCTCCTGCATGCTTCACACTGGGGATCAAGTTTGCAACCCAGGCACGTGCCCTGACCAGGAATCAAACCATGACCTCCTGGTTCATAGGTCGATGCTCAGCCACTGAGCCATGCTGGCTGGGCCGCTGAACAGGATTTAAATGCAGTTTTGTTTGAAGTGCTATGGTGCCTTGTTTGCCTTTCCTTTTAAAGTTTTATTATTTTTTTATTTTTTACCCTTTATTGGTCCTTTACAACACAGGAAGAGATAAATATATTTGATAATTTCCAGTAAATTTTGTTAATAGTAAAAATATGTTGATTCTGAGTTTAAGAGATAATTGAAATATGGAATAAAGATTCTGCCAAAGGTAGAAATCTCACAGAAAGATAAAATTTCACACACAAAAAGGAAAGCTAGAGAAATGCATCAGAAAGTTTTTGTGCTTTTAAAATCACAATGTTATAGAGCGCAATTTAAAACAATTTTTATTCATTCTTTTCATACTGACTTTATTCACTTATTTTGTACTTCTAATATACAAAACATTCTGATGGACATTTAAAATGAAACAAAAATGCATTAAACATGATTCCTGACCTCACATAACACATTTCTGTGGGAGGGATCTGACAAGAGAAGCAAATGTCACTGCAATCACTTCTCTTGGATGGCTATAAGTGCCGAAGATCAGAAGGAGAAGGGTTGGGTCATTGTAAAAACAACAGGTTTCTCCATTTATTAATTATTTTTCCTATTTCTACTGAATTGAGGATTGAAGAAATAATCTGCAAGAACAAAATTTTTCTAGTTACAACCTACAGATGGTGTGCAATGCAGAGATGATGTGAGTAGTATGCAGTAGAGGTAAGATTATAGTGAGGAAAGTGGTCAGTTCTCAAAGGTAAAGTACTGTGAATAGGATGCTTCCCCAGCACTATACCACTCTCTTTTATTTCTTGCCACTAAAATGAAGACAATTTCCTTGCAGAACACTTGTTTTTCTACTTTATTCTCTTATCTCCTACTTAAAAATAACCACCATTATCCTCACGTCCAAGGCCAGAGATCTAATGAGTTGAAATGGAAAAAAAAACATACCATGTTTCAAATAGTTGTATACTTTAGTTCAGTTTTGCTAAAAAGATTACTTTTGAAAGAGATTAAGTACTGGAGTGCTCAGATATGAGTCATACTTCACCGGTGATGGCAGTTTTCTAATCACACAAGCAGAAAGCAAATCCCTTAAGTATTCTTAAACTTCCTCTCCCTGCATTGTACCTTTCAAGATGTAGCGCCCCCCCTTTTTTTTCTATTACTCCTTACCCAAGGATATTTTTCCAAGTATATTTTTCCATTTATTTTTAGAGAGAGTGGAAGGAAGGGAGAGAGACAGAGAGAGAGAAACATAGATGTGAGAAAGACTCAATTGGTTGTTGCCTCCCACACGCACCCCAACCTGGGGCTGGGGATTGAGTCTGCAACTGAGGTACATGCCCTTGACCAGAATTGAACCTGGGACCCTTCAGTCCGTGGGCCAATGCTCTATTCACTGAGCCAAACCAACTAGGAAAAGATGTAACCCTTTTTGAATATTAAACCCTGCTGACAACAATCATGTTTATCTAACAGAGGCTCTGATAAATAAACATAGGTTGCACTTAATAATTAGAGAAACAATTAGAAAATGTGAAATGTGTATGTGTGTAAAGATAAAGATAATTGTTCTTTAAGTGTTTGTCTATATTTAAGAACAATATCTTTATTTAAAACCACATATTTTTATTTGATTACTGCAATTTGAAAAATATTTGTGAATGACCCACGTTATCCTATCTAATAATAGACAAACATGGTAATTAACCGTACCTCCGACACGCTTCCCATTGGCTAATCAGGGCGATATGCAAATTAACTGCCAACCAAGATGG
>NW_005354291.1:2444262-2445007 GCF_000412655.1 Myotis brandtii | reverse complement strand
GCCGGGATGAGGGACCCCCCCCCCCAAGTGCACAAATTTTTGTGCACCGGGCCTCTAGTAGGTAATAATTAGCTATAAATAGTCCAGTGGTTGTAAGACTCGACTCTGGATATATAACACTTGGATTTGAATCCAACTCTTTTATTCCTAGACTTGTGACCCAGGACAAATTACTCAATCCATTTGTATATCAGTGTACTTATTTGTAAAATGGGGAAAATAGCAATACCTATCTTAGAGAATTGTTAAGCTTAAGTTATTAAACAAATATTGCTTCATGACTATCTCATAGCAGTTGTAGGTAGTATATAAATCATATCTATTACTGATGTTTACATTGCCCTGAATATTATTAACAACTTAGAGGCCCGGTGCACAAAAATTTGTGCACTCGGGGGGCGGGGGAAGGGGGGGTCCCCCAGCCCAGCCTGTGCCCTCTTGCAGTCTGGGACCCCTCGGGAGATAACGACCTGCTGGCTTAGGCCTGCTCCCGGGTGGCAGAGGGCAGGCCCAATCCCTAAGTGCAGCCCCTGGTCAGGCTCAGAGCAGGGCCGATTGGGGAGTTGGGGCGCCGCCCCCTGTCATGCACAGAGCAGGGCGGATCGGGAGGTTGCAATGCCACCCTCAGTCACGCTCAGGGTAGGGCCGATTGGGGGGTTGGGGCACCGCCCCCTGTCACACACAGAGCAGGGCCCGTGGGGGGGGGGGTTGGGGCGCCGCACCCTGTCACACACAGAGCAGGGCC
>NW_005354291.1:2410182-2443342 GCF_000412655.1 Myotis brandtii | reverse complement strand
TGAGAGGCTGGCAAGTGAGGCGGGGAACGTTGGAGTCCGCAGTCACTGCAGCAAGCAAGCCTCATGCTCGCTTCAGTGCCTGGCTGCCGGCCGCCATCTTGGCTGACAGTTAATTTGCATATACTCACTGATTAGCCAATGAAAAGGGTAGCGGTTGTACGCCAATTACCATGTTTCTCTTTTATTAGTGTAGATTATCAAGAAAACTAAACATCCTAATCTTTTAACCTTCTCAAGGTTCTAGCCTCAAAGAGAGTGGCAGTTCTCTAATTTTGTGTTTTGTCTGTTTATTTATATATATAACAGTTTGATAATACAGGAAGCATTCACAAGTAAACAGAAGCCTGGAAAGCCATACAAATGCTTTGACTGCAAACAAGACTGCAGTGTAGTGATAGATGATATATGTGATATTTCAAACTTGATGAGAATAAACATGCTGAAAATTATAATATAATATTACGGAGCATAGTACACTGATATATTTTATTGCATTACATACAGATAGATCTTCATTTTTCAAATATATAAGGTGAAATGAAAATAATACATTCCAAGAAGTCTAGGTAATTAAAATGAACTTGAAAGTATGCAGCAGATAGAAGTAACCTTATTTCAATTCAAGTCAGAACTTTATTAAAGTATAAGAAGGAAGTAAATACATGAGTGAAAAGATGACTGTTTTTGTTCCATCCCCAATAAATATTTATTTCACATGTAACAATAGAAATGATATGTGGTCTTAAGACCTGCCTCCTTACACTAACTACAATGATCTCTGTTGCCGGAATTAAAAGAATGCCAGGGAGTACTGGCAATTTAAGGGGATTTCATTTACCTGAAGGGCCACTGTTAATTCCAACAGAGAATCTTTTCTATAAATCAGAGAGTCGGGCAATAAAACATAAAATATGTTTAGTCACTCTTTTCTAAATGCTCTGATTGTTAGAATCACTTGGGAAGAAATTTTGAAAATGCAGATTCCTTATTCCCACCTCAAGTGAATTTACTTAAAAATATTCAAAAATTATTTTTGTGAATGCTCTAACCAAACTGAGCTAGAAGTATATTTTTCTTAATTAATTAAATTAAAATATGCTGAGTGTAACAAGCAAAACACCAAAAGATAAATTAAGAAACAGTTAATAATCTTCCATGCCTCTCTCTTCATGCTTCCTTGGGGTATATATCCCTCCATACCATTCTCTGTGCCAGGTGATATTCAAGAGGCTGGGTGCACGAAAATTCATGCACTTGGGGGGTCCCTCAGCTCGGCCTGTGCCCTCTTGCAGGGCGGGACCTCTCAGGGGATGTCCACCTACTGGCTTAGGCCTGCTCCCCAGGGGATCAGGCCTAAGTTGGCAGTCAAACATCCCTCTGGCAGCCCAGGAGTTCTCGGGGGAATGTCTGACTGATGGCTTAGGCCTGCTCTCCACAGGGAGCAGGCCTAAGCCGCAGTCGGAAATCCTTAGTGCTGCCGAGGAGGAGGGAGAGGCTCCCACCACCACTGCTGCGTTCACAGCCGTTAGCCTGGCCTGTTGCTGAGCAGAGCTCCCCCTGTGGGAGAGCACTGACCACCAGGGAGCAGCTCCTGTGTTGAGCGTCTGCCTCCTGGTGGCCAGTGCGCGTACCGGTTGTTCCACAGTTAGGGTCAATTTGCATATTATCTTCTTATTATATAGGATTCTATATAATAAAAGAGTAATATGCAAATCGACTGAACGGTGGAACAACTGTTCACTATGACACGCGATGACCACCAGGGAGTAGATGCTCAATGCAGGAGTGGCCCCCTGGTGGTCAGTGGGCTCCTACAGGGGAAGTGCCACTCAGCCACAAGCTGGGCTGATGGCTGGTGAGAACAGCGATGGTGGTGGGAGCTTCTCCTGCCTCTGTGGAAGCGCTAAGGATGTCCAACTGATGGCTTAGGAGTGGGCCTAAGCCATCAGTCGGACATCCCCTGAGGGCTCCCAGACTGGGAGAGGGTGCAGGCTGGGCTGAGGGACCCCCTCCGCCAAGTGCATGCATTTTCGTGCACCAGGCCTCTAAATATATATATATATTATATTGTTTCCAATGTTTTCTGGTGCAAATATTGCAACTATTAACATTCTTATGAATATCTTCTAGTGAACATTTCCAAAGAGATGTGTTAGAGATTATGCCTTTGAGCAGAATTGCTGGGTTGTAGGCAGTGCCTTATCAACTTTTCTTGGTCATGCCTCAGTTGGAGGTGGGGATTGTAGCAGTATATATATTTGTTCAATATCTTTCAGACCACACTGCATAGAAGGCTGTCTACTTTACAATTATAATTTGGGGATAATTTGGGTGGACTCCTGAGCAGTTATCATCTCTGGCTTCTGTACCAGTGGAAAGTGCTTTGCTTTGATGCCTGGACAGAGAATTCTGTCTCTGGTTGCTGGAAAAACTTCAGAAAATGTGATTCTGAAGTCTTGCATTCTCTGTGTCCTGCTCCTTTAGTTTTTCCTTATTTGTCTACACTAGCCCCTTTACCTCCCTGGTCAGGTGGAACTTCATGGCAGCAGTGACAGAGAGTGTCATGTCATGCTCAGAATGAGCCCCCTCACTCACTAGCATATCACCCTTGACCTGAATTTATTTGCCTATGCCATCTTCCGTTGGTATATTTTCTTTCTGATGAACATTCCCTGTCCTAAAGAAATAAAGAGTTCTCAGACCTAGTACTCTACTCTTTCAGCTAGGTTTCTTTTTTTTTTTTTTTTTAAATATATTTTATTGATTTTTTACAGAGAGGAAGGGAGAGGGATAGAGAGTTAGAAACATCGATGAAAGAGAAACATCGATCAGCTGCCTCCTGCATATCCCCCACTGGGGATGTGCCCGCAACCGAGGTACATGCCCTTGACCGGAATCGAACCCGGGACCCTTGAGTCCGCAGGCCGACGCTCTATCCACTGAGCCAAACCGGTCATGGCTCAGCTAGGTTTCTGTATCACAGACCAAACTTAAGCTAATTCCCTTGCTAAGTATAATGTGGTTTTAGTCTCCTTTTATCAAATTATTACTTTATCAGGGGTAAATTTGAATTTAATAAGTCATTTTCAGGATTTAGAAATATAATCAATATAACGAAGTAATACCTAGACATGCATCTCAAACTTGCTACCCTTGCAAGGCACCCCAGAAGTCCTACCTGTAATTTTGTTGAAATTTATTTTTCACAACTCTTTTCTTTCTTTAAAAAACATGTTTTTATTAATATTTTAGAAAGAGAGGAAGGGAGAGGGAGAGAGAGAAACATCAATTGGTGTTAGCACCCTGACTGGGGGTCGAATCTGCAACCTGGGTATGTGCCCTGACTCGGAATCAAACTGGGACCTTTCAGTGCATGGCACTGAACCACATTAGCCAGGGTTCCACAACTCTTTTCAAGTTTTCTTATCAAAGGGAATTTACAAAATGGTGAAAATTACCTGCCTCTTTTATTTTGCCATGTGTTTATTTCCATATATTGTTCTTTTTCTTTCTATTTTTATTTATTGATTTTGATATTCTTTTTGTAATTTTTAAAATTATTATTATTATTTTTAAAAATCTTTATTGTTGAGATTATTACAGACGTCCCTTTTTTCTCCCCTATAGTTCCCCTCCACCAGGTCCTGTCCCACCCCAGGCCTTTGCCACCCTATTGTCTGTGTCCATAGGTAATGAATATATGTAAGATCTTTGTTTAATCTCTTCCCACCTTCCCACTTCCCTTTCTCTCTGAGAATTGTCAGTCTGTTCCATTTCTATGCCTCTGATTCCATTTTACTCGCTAGTTTATTCTGTTCATTAGATTTCTTATTTGTTTAATTTTTAGATTCAATTGTTGATAGATATGTATTTGTTGCCATTTTGTCATTCATATTTTTTATCCTTTTCTTTTTCTTCCTCATCTTAAGGAATACCCTTCAGCATTTCACATAATATTGGTTTGGTGGTAATGAACTCCTTTAGATTTTTCTTGTCTATGAAGCTCTTTATCTGACCTTCAATTCTAAATGAAAGCTTTGCTAGGTAGAGTAATCTTTGTTGTAGGTTCTTGCTATTCATCACTTTGAATATTTCTTGCCACTCCTTTCTGGCCTGCATAGTTTCTGTTGAGAAATCAGCTGACAGTCGTATGGGCACTCCTTTGTAGGTAACTAACTGCTTTTCTCTTGCTGCTCTTAAGATTCTCCCTTTGTCTTTAGCCCTTGGCATTTTAAGTATGATGTGTTTTGGTGTGGTCTTCTTTGGGTTCCTCTTATTTGGGGTTCTCTGTGCTTTCTGGACTTGTAAGTCTATTTCTTTCTCCAGGTAGGGGAAGTTTTCTGTTATTATTTCTTCAAATAGGTTTTCAATATCTTGCTCTCTCTCTTTTTCTGGCACCCCCATAATTCAGATGTTGGTATGCTTGAAGTTGTCCCAGAGGCTCCTTACACCATCTTAATCTTTTTGAATTCTTTTTTCTTTTTGTTTTTCCGGTTGGGTTTTTATTGCTTCTTCATATTTCAAATCATTGATTTGATTCTCAGGATACTCTAGTCTACTGTTTAATCCCTGTATAGTATTCTTTATTTCAGTCAGTGTATGCTTAATTTCTGACTGTTCCTTTTCCATTTCATTTTTTGGCATTACCACTAAGATTCTTGAAAGTCTCACTAAGTCCCTTGAAGGTTTCTAGAAGATATTTGAGTAACCCTATAACCGTGGTTTTGAATTCTATACCCAATAGTTTACTTTCTTCCATTTTTTTCATTTGTGACATGTTTCTTTGTCCTGTATTTTGGCTACTTCCCTGTGTTTGTTCTTATGTATTGGGTAGAGCTGCTAAGTCTCCTTGAGTTGATAGAGTGGCTTTGTGTAGTAGATGTCCTATAGGGCCCAGTGGCACAGACTCCACAGTCACCTGAGCTGGGTGCTCTAGGAGAACCCCCCTTTGTGAGGTGTGTGCACAGTCTTGTTGTAGTTGAGCCTTGATGGCTGTTGGTGTCACTGGGAGCAATTGACCTCCAGGCAAATTGGCTGTGAGGACCAGCTGAGACTACAGTGAGAGTGCTGCTGTGCAGGAGATACCCTTATCGAGCAGAACTTGCTTCAGTGGGGCTTTGGTGCTCACTGAGTCTGCCCCTTGAGTGTGTCACTTATGTATGTGTAGAGCTGTAATCTGGTATTGTCTGACACTGACCACTGGATACATTGGCTCTTGGGTCTCCAGGGAGGTGTAAAGTCAGTCACTGCCTAAGGCCACCCAGCAAGAGCTACAGAGAGAACTGCAGATTCCTCCTCTTTGTATCGGGTTTGGAAGTGCCCAGACAAGGCCCAGCTGTGAAGAAAAGCAGGCTGGTGCTGGTGCTGGGTCTGGGGCTTTTTATTGATGGGTTTGGGGCTCCCTGGCCCAGCTGCAGCTTGTTTGACAGGTTTTAGTCTGAGCAAGGTCAGGCCATTCATATGCCAAAGCTGCTGCACACAGTTTGGGAGGGGGGGTGTAAATTGGATGGGGTGAAGTCTTAGGGAATCACCAGTGCAGGGTCTTAGGAAATCACCAGGGCAGAGCAAACAGAAATGGCTGCTAGTCAGCCCTGGCACCGGGAAGTTCCCAGCATAGGAACAATGGTGCCTGTGAGCACCTTCACCTGGGAGAAAGCTGCCCCTGAGTTACTGTCCCAATGCCAGACAGTCCAGTTTCTCTTTGTATGTGTCTGTTTTCCCAAGAGCCTCTCTCTGGTGCTGGAGCTTGTAAGTTCGGCCTTTTAAGAGGAACATCTTTTTTTTTTTTAAATATATTTTATTGATTTTTTACAGAGAGGAAGGGAGAGGGATAGAGAGTTAGAAACATCGATGAGAGAGAAACATCGATCAGCTGCCTCCTGCACACTTCCCACTGGGGATGTGCCCTCAACCAAGGTACATGCCCTTGACCAGAATCGAACCTGGGAACCTTGAGTCCACAGGCTGACGCTCTATCCACTGAACCAAACCGATTAGGGTAAGAGGAACAGCTTTTAAGAAGAACAGCTGGGTCTCTAGCAGCCTGTATGTCACTGAGACCCAATATGCACTGGTTTTTACAGCCCGTAGTTCTAACTGCCCGTAGGGACTTCTTTTCAAAGCTCTGGGGCCCTGGGCTGGGGGTCTCGTGTGGGGCTGGGATCCCTTGCTCCTTCAGGTGGCTTCTGCAGAGACGATCTCCCTCATGATCAAAAAAGTGGCACACATGAGTGCCTAACCAGCCCGTTCCATGCCTCAGGACCTCCTATGAGTCTCAGCGTGCTTTCTTCTTCTCTAGTTGTAAGACTTCCATTCAGCCAGCTTTCCAGCGGTTCTGGATGATGGTTGTTCTGTATTTTAGTTGTAATTTTGATGTGGTTGTGGGAGGCAGCGAGTACAGGTGTTTGCTTACATCACCAGCTTGGTTCTCCATGATTTTCTTTTTAGAGAGAGAGAGGAAGAGAGAAAGAGAGAGAGATTTGTTGTTCTACTTATTTGTGTATTCACTAGAGGCCCAATGCACGAAATTCATGCAAGAGTAGGCCTTCCTTCCCCTGGCCTCTAGCGCTGGCTTTCCTCTGGTATCCGGGACCCATGCTTCCCTCTGGCTGCTGGCAGGCACCCGGGACTGGGGCTTCCCTTGCAGCCCCGACTTTGTCCGGAAGGTCGTCTGGAAGGATGTCCAGTCTAATTAGCATATTGTGCTTTTATTATTATAGATTAGTTGATTCTTGTATGTGCCCTGACTAGGAATTAAACCCACAACTTTGGCGTATCAGGGAGATGCTCTAACCAACTGAGCTACTTGCATATTTTTAGTTAAATTTAAAATATGCTGTGTAACAAGCACAACACCTAAAGATAAATTAAGAAACAGTTAAAACTCTCCCATGCCTCTCTTTTCATGCTTCCTTGGGGTATATCCCTCCATACCATTCTCTGTATGCAAGCAAACCTATAAAGTGCTCTTTGATTTTGAGAAGAGAACATTCTTCATTTCATCATGATAATCTTCATTGTAGAAGATTTTTGTTTTCTAACAAAATAGTTTAAAATGAAATAAAAAGCTTTCTTGATGTTTCTTTGGGAAAATGGAGTGATTCTGCCTTCTGAGGTAGAGCCATTCCACTGACTTAGAGGTTTCTGGGTCCCTGTGAAAGGAATCATGGAATTGACAGAAGGACAAGTGACTCTGGTTGGTAGAAGGGAGCCCTAGCATGAGTCAGGAGGGGAAGACTCGGGTTTGACTACCTTTAGCCCGTTAGCCATAAAAAAATCCTGTGAACGTAGATTATTCAGCTGTGCCAAGATAATGCTACTCTGGAATAAAAATTATACTAAGCTATTATTTGCCACTGAAAGGTATACTAAAAATACATTTAACCTGATAACCCCATTCATTTTATATTTGTAATAAGTAAGAATAAAAGAGCAATATTCTTAGATGATATTCTCAAAGTACAATTATGTAACACTGATTTTTTAGAGCCTTTCAAGTGTCAGTGATAGTGGTTCCAAAGTTACAACATATTTTAAATATGACTGTGTGTGCATTTATATTTTGCATGCGTATCTCCATATCTGTAATCAAAGACTCTATCTCGCCTCTCCGTGTGGAATGGATACTCTCCTTGGACCACTGATATTGTCAAGATTCTGAAGCTATTTACTAAAAATATGATGCTTGTTTTCCACCTGATGTGTAATCAGTGGCAGATTTCTAACTGGTGTTAAAGGTGTTCACTACCTCACTCTACATATTTACAAACATGATTTGGTTTATACATATTCAGTTATTCTTGTACTTGGATGGATGTCTCCATAATGTTGATTTACAGGTGCAGTGGTAAAGAAATATGTGTCTGCATGGAAATCAAAGTAACACATGATTTAAGTATTAAATTTCAATTTTGATTGCAAGTTTGTTTTCAAGTAGCTTTACTTATTTAATAGAAACATAATTTACAAAATGGCAGTATGCCTGTGATTTTATAAAGTTCAGTAAGGATAAGTTTAAAAGAGATGCATATAAGAGTGAAAATTTAACTAAGAAAATCTTGGGAGAATGGTATATATAGGATTCTGCAAAAAAAATAAAATAAAATAAAACGGAGCTTATAGTAAATTACAAGCTTAACTTTAGTCTCACAAAATTCACCGTTTGAGAAACGAAAAGAGTAAGCATGACACTGAGAGACAGTGAAAAACTGAATCCTGACAGGGCCCATCTATCAAAGGTCTGAGGAAACCTTTGTTTCCATGATGACTGTAGGCAGAATGAAATATTTTAGAAAATGTAGGACAATGTTGCCTTATCATCCTAGGCCCTCACTGTCATTGACTGCTCTTCTTTATCTTAAACAAATGTTAAGTTTTATATAATGCTACATGTACCTTCTGCATCTTGGGAATGTGCTATCTGCATTAATCATCTATATAATAAAACCCTAAGCGACCATTAGGGTGGAACAACCAGAATGACCGGTCGCTATGATGCACACTGACCACCAGACCACCATGGGGCAGACACTCAATGCAGAAGCTGCCCCCTGGTGGTCAGTGCACTCCCACAGGGGTAGCACCGCTCAGCCAGAAACCAGGCTCACAGCTGGCGAGCGCAGCAGTAGTGGCGGGAGCTTCGCCTCAGGGGCAGCACTAAGTAGCAGTGAGTCAAGTGGTAAGGAGCGAGGGGTCCCGGACTGCAAGAGGGCACAGGCTGGGCTGAGGGATCCCCTCCTCCAGTGCATGAATTTCATGCACTGGGCCTCTAGTTTCTTATAATTTCCCCCCTTTCCTCTTTTTCCTTCCATGTCTCTCTTTTCTTCCTGAACACTTCATAGAACCCTGACCACTCACAATTTTTAAAGCATCAGGAGTCTGTTTCTTGCATTTCTTTAGTCACTGCAAGATGCCCTGTTAAGGTTGTCAGATAAAAGTAAAAGAGTCCAGTTAAATTTGGGTTTCAGATAAACATGAAAACAATTTTTTTAGTATAAATATATCCTATGCTGTACTTGGGATCCACTTAGAGTGAAAGTAAGTATTCTTTACTTTCCTGCAATTCAAATTTAACCTGGAGTCCTTTGTTTTATTTGCTAAATGGGACAGCTGTTCCTTGAAGGCCATTGCCACAGTGCAGTGTGGAAAGGCCATTCAGCGCAGGCCCCAACCATTACATACATTTACTTATGAATGACTTTCTCCCAGAAGAGGGTGTTTCAAATGATGATTACTATTCTTTTGTGGAAGAAGAAGAAATGGTCGCAACACCTTAGATAAAACCTAGGGTAATTTCTCGTTATTTTTAATGAGAATTTTAAAAAATATATATTTTTATTGATTCCAGAGAGGAAGGGAGAGGGACAGAGAGATAGAAATATCAATGATGACAGAAAATCATTGATCAGCTGCCTCCTGCACACCCCACACTGGGGATGAAGCTTGCAACCTTGGCATGTGCCCTGATGAGGAATCAAACAATGACCTCCTGGTTCATAGGCTGGCGCTCAACCACTGAACCATGCTGGCTGGGCGTTAATCAACATTTTGATGACCATTATTCAATAAAAGGGCAGTCTCAGTTCAGTAACTACTATGTTCAGTCTAGAATAAGGATCAAATATCTACAGCTTTTTTTTCACATTCTTGTTTGTTTATTTATTTCTTTATATTATTTTTATTGTTGACACTATTACAGACGTCCCCAATGCCTACAGATTTTTAATTTATGGCTTCACTCCTTCTCTAGCCTAGGCTTTCTGAAGACAATCCTCCTGAGGTACAAAGGTCAGAGAGCTTCTCCTTCATTTGTCTACCTCTCCTTCCCATTCAAAGAGCTTCTTTGGTTTGAATATGGGTGGAGTGGGACCAGTGGAGGAAAATAAATGGATGTATGGGGTGAAACATTTGTGAATTTTCCAGCACTAAGTGGTCTGGCCATGGATTCTCTGGGGCTGGCACATGTTCTAGTTAGGCACTTTAAAGAACACTTTGAGACTCCTTGGTTGATATGAATTTCTAACTTTAAGCTCCCCCAGTCACTGGGGTCTCCATCTGTCTAGTTGTTTTCTCATACCTGACCCTTGAACACTAGGCCAGACATAGTCTACTCTGAGCTGCTTTCTTCTGAATTCTTCCTTTCATTCTAGGTGGTCTTTTTGGAGAACAATGAATATGAGCATCATTTCATCATACTGTGAACACATTGTATCCAGGGAGAACACTCGTCTATGCTTATCCCTGACAAAGGCTCCAAGTGAAGCCGAATCCCACGTCCTTTCTGAGTAGCTACAATGATCATCCTTTAGATTCTCATGCATGAGTCAGTATCAGTCTCCTCTGACCCACAGCTGCAAGGCTCACAATACAGGCTTTTTCCGTGGTCTCATTGAGCCCCTTTTCTTCCTTTGGCCAGAGATGTGGAGAACTCACTGTAGCCAGCCCTTGCTTCATGATGTGAAACTCAAAGTGTGCCTCATTCTCTTAACTCAAATGTTAGGCTCTTAATGTGAGTAAACATTGTGAATTCAGGTTAAAATAAGTAACTAAGACAGTGCCCTTGGGTATACAGCAGATTGTCACTGATCCATGATTTAGTCTAATTAAAATGTATTTGGATGGCCTCAGCTTCATTTCTGAATCAGTAGCTTTTGCAAAAGTGGTGAGAACAGAAATATATTACGTGTTAGTGCTTACATATACACAGACCCATTTCTAAAGAAAGGATACTTAGATGGCATCATAATATATAGGTCAAGACTTGATCCATTTGCCCTTTATTCTAGGAAAGGGAAGAATTCAGAGTGTAAAAATATCAAATCGTGCATTGGAATTCATAGCAGGATGCTGGCATTAACAAAATTTACAATGTTTTTGAAGAGAAATAATAAGTACTTCTCTGCAGCTTCAGAAGCAATGTATAACACAGCACAGTGAAAAATGGTATTTTAATTTTTATGCATGACCTTCACCAGAGGTGTTAATCCTGTGCTAGACCCTATAATTCTCCAACAATTTGAGATGAAAGAAAAATGATATTCTGGGTCTTTCATAGAAAGATCATATATTTTGGCGAATCTAGAGACTGGGAGAAACTATTCATGTATTAAAGAGCAAAGACCAAGTGGCAAAATCCGACGGTTTTGCAACAGAGTAAGACAGCAAACAATGGATTATTCTATCAAGTTGTAAATTTAAGAGCATATCCTGCCTTTAAAAATAGATTAAAATGTAAATTATTATAATTTTACCATATTTGCCTGACATTGTTGCAGTGATTAAATTTTTGAAGATATTTAAAATCCTCAAAGCATTTGCCAACAGTCAAAGTTTTTACAAAAGATGAATTTAAAGGGTGGGCAGGAGTTTCTGGGTAGATAGGAAAGTCTGGTATAAGTAAGAGATGCTAGTGCCGAGAGACCTACTGTAAGACTTGGAAGAGGAGGACAGTAAAAGGTCACTGTAGGGGTTAGGGTAGAAAATCAAACAGACCACAGGATTGCTTAGAATTACCCTCCTATCAAGAATGGGATGTGAGGTCCTGAGGCATTTGCAATGTAAGCAGCAGATGGACAGGTTAACCTGAGAAATAGAAAGAAAGAAAACAGACAGCAATTGGAATTATTGTGGAGGAAGTGATAAGGATAATACAGGGGCTGTTTTTATGGAAGGTCTCCTGGTGATGCCTACGTGAACTTAGAGAACCACTGCTCTAGTTGAGAATAAAAATGGATGTGAAAAATATCTCTCCCTGAGCAGACAGCTAAAACAACTCAAACTGTTGGCTTTTTTTTGTTGTTGTTCATCCTCACCTGAGGATATTTTTCCATTGATGTTTTTTAGAAAGAGTGGAAGGGAAGGGGAGAAACACACACAGAGAAACATCAATCGATTTGTTGCCTCTCACATGCATGCCATGATCTTGGTTGCCTCCCACATGTGTACCAGGATCGAGCCCGCAACCAGAATCAAACCCGGGACCCTTCAGTCCGCAGGCCGAGGCTCTATCCACTGAGTCAAACCAGCTAGTGCTCGAACTGTTGGCTTCTAAATCTCTGATAAACCTAAGATATATCCTCTTTCCCCAGGATGAGTGCTGATATCAAGGTCATAAGGGAAATGACCCCACCTCACCTCAAGCTTGGTTAACTTAAAGTCACTGGTGCATGAATGCCAGATGATCAGGAACTCCAACACAGGCCATTTGGGAAAATTAATAAAGCAAGTCGCCTTATATTTCTTAAGAAAGACAATAAATTTATTTTAAGTTTTTCTAAGTATGCTCTTTCATATCATATAGAAACAAAATATATAAAAAATTTTTTAATCCCCTCTCCAAAAATAAATAAATAATCCCTCTCTAGGACTTGGAGCTTAATTCAGGTCCCCTTGAGCATAAGGTGGGCTGGGTGACTTACTTCTACCAAACAGAGCACGGAAAGGAGACACTTGTCAGACACAACCTTAGCCAAGTGGTAAAGGTGAAGGTTGCCGGTATAAGGAATGTTGGTACCATCTACTCTCTGATCTAATGGGATGAAAAGGGCACCTCCCCTCTACAGCATGTAATCATGAGAAACATCACGCAAAGCCAGAATGATGAACATTCTACAAAATGCTTGACTGGTAGTCTTTAAAAGTTATAGAAATGTAAAAAATATATTAAAAATATAAAAAAAAAGTGTGGAATTTCTGAAGAAGAAGGAAAGACGGAAAAGCTGTCACAGACCAGAGGAGACTAAGGAGTCCTGGCAATTAAATGTCACGTGGTATCCTGGATTAAATCTTGGGAGAGAAAAACTGGGGCAAGTTGAGTGAAATCTGTAATTTAGTTATTAGTATTCTATTAAAGTTAATTTCTTAGTTTTGAAAAATGAGCTGTGGTTGGTTATGTAACAGGTTAATAGCAGGGGAAGTTGGATGAAGGGGATAGGGAACTTTCTGTACTACCTTTATAGTTTATTACTCAAAATTATTCCAAAATTAAGAGTTTATTACTAAATGATGATATTCTCACTATTTTTAAATATAGGAGTATGCTTAAAGATCAAGCAGCAGTTACATCCTTGAATTTTATAGTGCCTATTAATTTAACCTTCAGAGCAGATAGTGATGGTGTTTACTAAAGAATATTTTGAATTGTTAATGCTCAGCACTGTCTAATTTAGAGTAGTTGCTAAATAAACACTTGATGCACGAGTAATCGGATCATATTTGGTATATTTTTATGTTGCAAATTCAGCACTCGGGGCTCTTTCCCTATCATTTATCCACATAATCTGGATCATCAGGCTTCATTCTGAAGGTGTGTTAACTACGAGAAACAAATAGCACTCTTTCACATGAATTACCCTTTCAAATACACGCATAAGCCTTTATGAAAATAACCTAAGCAATGTAATATTTAGGATCATTATGTTTAGAAATCAACATAAAATCTCAATAAGTTTTAAACAAATGAACTAATTATACGAACAGAACACTTTTCCCCATAATGTATACTAATCACAAATTTATTTCCAGGCATAAAGGAAGAAAGTGATTATTTCTAATAATTTATTATTCTTATCTTGGAGTGAATCCCGTAGAAGGATAACCCTGCCATGAACCAACTTGATATTAAAATCTTTCCCTGTGTTTTGGCATTATATACCAACAGCTTTTTTTGTGTGTTTCAGTTGTCACAGGTTTTTAATAAAAGTAAAGCTTTGGCTCATAATTTCCCTCTTGACTTGTTCTCATTATGGATGGAAAAAAAATGGGGAGATGAAAAACATATAATGCATCAGCAGCTGGACCTTCCCCACCACTGTTTTGTTGTTAAAACTAATATGATCTTAACATTTTGGGAAGGTAATTAATAGGACCTTTTGCAATTCTCCCTTGATTTTTTATCTCGGGTTTATTTCTTTGCTTGTTCTTTGTAAAATGAAATTAGCATTGAATTTTTCAATCCTCTTTAGACACCATTTGCAACCTGCCTCTAACATAATCTGAAAGCATGGAAAAAAATTTCCAGAGTGATTTGTATTTTGTACACACAAACAATTTTAAGCAGTTATGAGGACATCACTTCTTTGTATTTTTAAAAGTTTTCTGTGTTTTGCCATATCCAAGATATGTTTTTAAGTCATGAGAAGAAAATGGTTGGTCCCTTTGAAAGCCAGTATGTCAGCAAAAACACTTAAATTGCAAGAAAGCTAAAACTGTTAGGCTACCAGCTGAAAGAAACTTACCTAATACTAATTAAACTATTAAGTAGTAAGGTAAGGAACTCAGTAGTATGGACAGTCTAAAGATATATAAAATAAATATCAAAAATATAAGTCTTTGTTTTACTATGGTTGCAAATATCAAAAAAATTCTATATGTGACATGGCACCAGAGTTAAGTTAGGGTTTTTCAAAATGCTGACACGCCGAGCTCAAAAGGTTCGCCATCACTGGTCTAAAGGAACTTATCATGTTACAAATGTGTAGCTTCTTTTTAACTAGCAACTGGAAATCCCAGGTAACTTGTTCACAGTTGGAAGTTAAGATTCATGAGATGAAGACTGAGAAGCAGATGATACTAAGGTTTGTCATGCTAAGAATTCTTTTTTATTGGATTTGTAATGTGTTTAAGCCCAAAAAGTATTTTTGCTTTTTCTTATTCTTAAATGTTAACCTCAAAACAGACAAATAAACAAGAAAAGAAAAAAAGAAGAGAAAGATGGGTTGAGCACGGTATGAACACCTGGAGATCAGCTTTGAGATGGCTCTAGGAGAGAGGACAGAGCATTAAATCCTGGGAAGACCTTGGCCCACAAAGCTTTGTGGTTTCGCACTGAGAAAAGTTGACATCAACCTAAGCTCCCCTTGTTTTATTGGCTTCCAACGGACCAATTAAAAGCTGGTGTCTGGGTGTCCTCATTGCCCAAATGCTTAGAGAACCAGGAGACAAAGGAGCAATGGAATCGCTGTCTGCTGCATCTAGACCAGAAATCCCTAGAGGTCGAGAACACGTCACCTTCTAAACCAGCGGTTCTCAACCTGTGGGTCGCGACCCCTTTGGGGGTTGAACGACCCTTTCACAGGGGTCGCCTAAGACCACCCTGCATGTCAGATATTTACATTACGATTCATAACAGTAGCAACATTACAGTTATGAAGTAGCAACGAAAATAATTTTATGGTTGGGGGTCACAACATGAGGAACTGTATTTAAAGGGCCAGAAGGTTGAGAACCACTGTTAGCCACCCATTAAGATGGAACTCAATAACATCTGTGAACTTACAGAGAAAAAAGGCATCACATTAAGGTTCTATCTGTTAGAGTGAGGAAATTTAGGTAGAGCAAACTACACGCATCCAGTGAAATAAGGTTGTAGGGGACATATATGAAAGATTGAGTAAAAAAACAACAACAATATTAGAATCACGTCAGTGATTCACATTCAAGTGTAGAATGGACAGGATGTTCTGGAACCTAACACATAATTCCCCACTAAACAGTTAAATACAATAATTCAAGGAAAAACAATTAATTTTGATTTTTAATTAATGGCCTAAAATATCAAGTACAAAATATACCTTAAAGTACTGAGAAAAAAAAATGACAAATATGGTGGAAAATATAGTAATGTGGATAGTGGATCCAGAAGACCAGAGTTCTGGAAAGAAGCAAATTTAAAAAAAAAAAGAAAAAAAGAAAAGAAAAGAAAGATGTTAAAATCTAGAAACTTAGGTCAATAAAATTGTATTTAGTAAGAGTTTATTATGCATAGGACAGTTCACAAACTGGGAGTCTTCAAATAAACAGTGGAATGAAGCTCAGAGGCATGCAATAGGAAAACTTATATAGTGGAAATCTGGAAGCTTTTTAAGCTTTATAATGATTAGTTATAGCATTGAGATTTTTTCCATGACAGGCGACTGGTTAAAAGTGGTTATCTTAAAATACAGCTAAAAATGCAGCTAAAGAATTAATTTTCTCCATTTCCTTCTCAAATTTTGGAAAAGCTCAAACTTTTTAGTGCCTCCTAGCTTCATCTTCTCTCCCTCAAAGCATCAGACTCTATCCTTAATGCTTTCCAATAGTCCTGGGGCATAGAAACTCTTTACCTCTGATAATTAATTGCTACCTCTCTTATCATTACCCCTATCAATGATAGCATAAGACCAAGTAACATCCTTAAGATATAAAAGCTAGCTATTTTCTGGGGTGGAGATAGAGAAAGGGGTTGCTAACAACAGCTTACTTCTTTCTTAATAACTCATTTTGTTGGATGTGAGTAGGATCAATGAATCTAATTTGTTCAGAAGAAAGCTCTGAACAAATTGGAAGACTTGGCATTTAGGGATGTACTTTCATTGGTCTTTAATTCCCTGCAGAATATAATAGAGGGAAGCTTCAGTTAATTGGAATGTATGGAGTATGGTAATTAACAAAACATTTTGATTTTAATATTTACCAATTTTTTACTATCTTAATCTTAATGATACATTGTAGTTAAAATGCATTTAATCTCTCCTTGGTGCTTGGTTACTATCTATCCTTAGATTTACTGCTCTTAATTTTAGAGCTGAACATATATTGATTCCAAGATAGCCTAAAAAGTTACCTAAAATATATTATCATGGAGTCGTAAAATATTTTTCAATTAAAGAAGGATAAGGATCCTGCAGAAATTATAGAGAAGAATTATGTGCTTGGGAACAAAACTATGGACTTCTCCAGGGAAAGTTTTTTAGTAGGCTTTATTTTCGGTTTGTGACTCCTGGGAGATCATAGAGACAGAGAAGCCAAATGGATTTGGTGGCCTTTTCTAAAAGCAGGTTTTTCTTTTTCTTTTTCTTTTTAAAGAAGTCAGCAGTCCTTCTCCCTTTCTAGTTTTAGGAAGAACAGACCATTTGTACAAAATTGGGAATGGCCAATCCTCCCTCTGGTTTTAACCCAAGGACCAGTGGATGACTGTCTCCCATATGAAATCCTCTGAGCTCATGTGTTGGACTCTGCCAGGACGTAGAGAAAGGGGCTGGAAAGAGATGACAAAGGTAAGACAAGGGGTGTAGAGGCACATGTCAAAAATAGATGAGCTTTCTATGCTTCTGGGAAACAGTGTAAAAGGCTGGCTGGGGTTAAACAATCATTGTGATACTTAGTTTAGAAATGAAGAGGATTGAGTCTTAAGAACCGGAATGACACTTTTAATTACTAGATATGACAGGAAAAAAAATGAACAATCAGACTGAACTGTCGCTAAAGATGACTGCCATTCACCAGAAAAGGACTGAGGGGCAGATAACAGACCAGAGTTGGTAGAAGTTATTGGAAAAATAAAACTGTTCCATGTTTATACCCCTAAGAGTCAACTATTCAGTCAAACTGATTATACTTATTTGCACACTGTCTCTTTGCTCTAAAAATGAGTGTCAAAACAACTCTGATTAATTACAGTCTGGTGAATGGGTTCTATTTCCTAGAGGTTTTATTGGTCATTGATGTGTGGAGATGGCACCTTCAATATATAGGCTAATTATTTCCATTATTCATGGAATAAACTAAGACCTAGGGAAGGACAAAATGTAGCTATTTAGATTTAATGCTAGCAAACATCTATAAAAATTACTGCAGTGGGGGAAAGAGTTGAATTAAATATAAAGAGATGTTAGTAAAACTTTATAGTCAGCATTGTGTATGTGTGTGAGAGCCTAATGATATTTTTAAGCTATCTTCAGGTAAATGAGCTAAATAAAAAACAGATTTTTAAGATGTGTTTATCAGCTAATATAGCACCAAATGACTCAATTTAAAATCTAAGGTTCAAGATGCATGTGTCTAAATTGGTAATATATTCTGGGCCAGATCTTTTATATTTTACTATTTTTGATCTGAATTCAATAAATATTTTTAAGCCCATGATAAAATTGTATCATACTAGCATAACTCCTTGATGGTTCAGGACATCTAATTTCAAAGCATTTATTTTGATATCCCCATGAATTTACTCATTCCTACTATTTCAGGTATTCTAGTTTTCAGGTAAACCTGCTTCTAGCAAAGTCTTTTAACCAGGTATTTTAGCAATTATATTATCCTATATAATAAAAGGCTAATATGCAAATAGACCGAACAGCAGAACTACCAGTCTCTATGACATGCACTGACCACCAGGGGGAAGACGCTCAATGCAGGAGTGCAGCAGCAGTGGCGGGAGCCTCTCCTGCCTCTGCATCAGCACTAAGGATGTCTGACTGATGGCTTAGGCCCGCTCCTCAGGGGGAGCAGCCCTAAGCCATCAGTCAGACATCCCCCGAGGGCTCCTGGACTGCAAGAGGGCACAGGCGGGGCTGAGGACCACCCCCCCTTGAAACCCTGAGTGCACAAATTTCATGCACAGGGCCTCTAGAGGTTCTCTACCAAAATCCCACCTTATGCCTAGGTTCACAAATCCTACTCTAGAAATGCTTATTCATATAAGTTAATAATCCTATATAATACAAGAGAAACATGCAAATTAACCATCACTCTGTCACTCCGCCACTCTGCTACACCCACCAGCCAATCAGAGTGACTATGCAAATTAATCCAACAAAGATGGTGGTTAATTTGCATACGCAGGCGCAGAGCGAAGACTGAAGACGACTAAAGATGGCGGCGGTCACGGAGCTGGAGCGAGCAGGAGGCTTGGGCTGCTCCCGGCGATGGAGGAAGCCAAACTTCCTGCCGGCCCTGGGCTCTGCTCAAGGAGGGGCTGGGGGCCTGGGTCACTGGGGGAGACCAAAGGCCTGGGTCCCGGGTGCCAGAGGAAAACCGGTGCCGGCAGCCAGGGGAAGGAAGGCCCATTGCACGAATCTTCGTGCAACAGAGCACTAGTAATCATAGAAAAGGATTAAGTAAAACTATTTTTTTTGATTTCCTAATTTATTATATCTGTTGACATGCACTAATTTCCAAATTATGAATTTCTCAGTGATAATACTTTTATATAAAATATTTTAAAATAAAAAATAGAAACATAAAGATTTGCCATTATGACTTGGTGAAGGATAGCAACTTATGCCACATTTTTTGTAGTAAGGATCTGTACCTTAGTAATTCATTTTTAAGTGTATACTAGTAATACTTACAATTTTTCAAGATACATTTCTACAGATCTACTACTTTATCTCCAGTGTAAGCAATATTATCTGTGGTCTAAAGGCATTCAAAAAAGGCCTCAAAAGAATTCATTGTTGAATTTTCTTTGATAACTTGATGTAAATTCAATAAAACCAATGGGAAAAATGAAAGAATTCTCCTAAATAATTAGAAATAATTTACCAAAGTTCACTGGAATAAAAGTGTGCAACTTCGGGTGATCATAAAAAACAAGAGATACTTTATTAGTATTGTTTAGTTAGAAATTTGTAAAGCAAGAAGACTTTCTAAAATAATTTTAAAAGTAGGGTAGTCCAACTGTGCTTAAGTTTCCTTAAGACTCAAAACTAGAAAGACATGGTAGATGTAGATTCAATCCAAGTGGTCTGCTCTTCTGCTTCTGTAAGTAGGAGACTTAAGAAATTTTGAGACAAGATCTAGTCAATTAGCCTATAGCCAACTCACTTCAGAGAAATCTGTCTTCCCATTCTCTGTGAATAGCAGTTGCTGCCAACACATGGTAAGACCTTCCTGCCACTCAGACTAAGATTTCACTGGAAAGGTAGGTGGTTCATTTCAGGGCTGTGCTGTTCCATGCAGGCTTCCTCCTCACGGCCATGGTTTAGGGCAGCATCCTCTCTCTGCTGGAAGATGCCAACAGCTGTTTCTAGGTTTACTTCCTCAAATGCATTATTCTCTCTGCAGCCAGAGGACCGTTCAAATCATAACTCTGGTCATTCGTTTGATACTTAAATACTTTTAAAGCCTTTTTGTTGTTCTCAGGACCAAGTTCGAATATTTAGTCATTGGTGTTCTGGCTCCTGCTTAACTTTCTAGATTTTTTCTTAAAGTCCTATGTAGTCTTCTGCACACTGAGCTATCTGTAATTCCTCTAATGTGTGCCTCTGCCTCTGCACCTCTCACTGTCTCTCACATGTCAATGTCTTGGCACCTGAAGTTCTTGAGCATACCAATTTTTTCAGGCAGCACAGGAATTAGGAGTATGGGAACATTTTCTGCATAATAAAAATATAGCTTGAGCCCAGCTGTGTGGCTCAGGGGATTGAACATTATCTCACACACCAAGAGGTTGCTGGTTCAATTTCCAGTCAGGGCATATGCCTAGGTTGCAGGCTCAATCCCCAGTAGGGGACGTGCAAGAGGCAGCTGATCAGTATTTCTCTGTCATAGATATTTCTATTTTCTCTCCCTCTCCCTTCCTCTGTCTCTCTCTCTCAAAAAAAATCAATAAAAATAGAGCTTGATAGATGTTATACATTTTGTATATCTATCATATACTCATATTCCTATAAAGTCCTTTTCTTCTATTATATTGATAGATCATTGATAAATGATTTGATAAATAGCACAGCAGCCAACACTTTCTCATTCATAAGTATTGATTCCTGTTTAGATAATTTGCATTTATATATACTGTACTTGGTTATTTTTCCTTCTCTCTATTGACCCTCTACCCTCCAATAAATTAAATTTCAGACGAATGTGGGAACATGCAATACTAGGGAAAATTATTTGCTACATTTATTTCCTATGACTGCATTTCATTTTTAATATTGGAGCTATAAAAAAATGGACCTTTGAGCCTGAGATACATTTTAGCATTTTGATGTGACTGATACTATTGTTCAGCAAATATCTATGGAACCACATAAAACACTAAAACTCCCATTCAAGAAGCTGGAAAATTTGTTGACTTCCTCTATGTTTTGTTTTTTAAACTGCTGTCTAAAATGTCCAGGTATCTAAGTACTAGTTTCTTACTAAATAGATGAAAGGAAACTAAAAGCAGTTAATAAAAAACATCCATAGAAAATATTGACATGGTTGAAAAAATATTGAATACACGCAAAAACAGTGAGTCCATAGTCACTTCAATTTGGTCACAATTGAGAGAGGGGATATGTCGAGAAAAGAAAATGAAAGACCTTTTCAATTCCAATTACGCCTGGGTCATGGGAGTATTAAGAACTACAATTTGCTTAGTGCTTTTCAAGAATAAATATTTTCCTGTTGTCATCTGTAAACAATTAAACACAGTACATGTTTTAATTATACATACAAAAAACAAACAGTATTTTCAATTAAATGAAAGGAAGACAACATGAAAAAAATTGGAAAACTACTTACTCAGATTTGCACCCATTGCTATTTACATGAAGTCAAAATTAAGCAGTAAGTTAAGTCTTTAACTCCAAATGCAAAGAACTCCTCTTAACTTTAGAATTGTGAAACATTAGGATGTTAAAGGATCTTTAAAGCATTTACTGCTATTATGATAATGATAGGAAATTTGAGCTTTGAGGACAGGAAACTGAGATTCCAAGCTTAATGGTGCGGGGGAAAAAAAAGAAAAAATATATGGTGTAAGATTTGTCCAGATAATATTCAGCTTGGAAGATAACTTCTCCCCCTAAATTCAATAAGGTCTTTAATATTCTTTCCATTCCACCTGCAGAACAAAAGACTGAAAGGATTTTGCAGAGCATATTTGAATCTAAGGAATTTTGCATATCTTGAGATTTTAACTTGCCGCAGGTGAAATAGAAAAAGAGGAAAAGAACCGCTAAAGCCATAAAATACACTTGATCAAAACCTGTATTCAAAGTATGAAGTTTTTATATTATAAGGAATAGAAATGAAGCAGTTGTAAAGTCTCTACAATTAGCATATCATTTCTGATATTGCCATAGGACAGTGTCCTCAAGTTTAGAAAAGAGAGAGAAATAGACCAGAAAAATTAGAGAGAATGCAGAAGCAATACATATAACAAATTATCTTACTTACCCCTGAGCCTTCATCACTATTGTATTTAGAAGCTGATAAGTTTTATTTAGTAAATATTTGCACACATATATTTGGATTTTTGTATATACACATACGTGGGAGTGTGCATGTGTGGATGTGGAAAGAGATGAACCTATGTCTTTGAACGGAGACCTGTCATCCATCTATTCCCTCTGTTGCCAGAATAGCATGCAAGCATGCTCAACTTTAGAACAGTTCACTTATTTCCATAGTCTGTGAAAAAAATATGACTTAGGGCTGAATCAAGACTGTAATGGGGGTATAATTTCAAAGAGAATAGATTTGAGGTACTTAAGATGTAAAATCAATAGAATTGAGTGATTGATTCAGTGTGGTACAGAAGAACTCCTCCATGATTTCCATGTTCTATGTTATAGAAATGGATGACTAGATATTTGTCCTAAATATTTACAATGTGCCATTCTGAAGTCATGATAGAATATGTTCCAGTGAATAGGCAATGCGCATACCATTTTACATTGGATGGATGAATGTCCCTCTTAAAATAGCTCTAAATGATAGCTCTAAATGACACCTTTATAAAATTATTAATAAGAAAGAGTGTGTAGCAGAACTGACTCTCTCTACTTCTTAATTTTCTTCTGCAACTTTGGATCTTGAATTTCCTTAGCATTCTGAGCCAGAAATCATAAGATATACATGGAACATGAGTATGGGAGTGCTCTACATTTTTCTTTGGCTGCCCAATAATCAATATTATTTTTGGTAGACCAAGGGGATGCTTTTATTTTTTTCATATATATTTTAGAATAGAACTTTTAGATGACTGAGATAATTATTAACCTCTTAAAATTAAGTTCTCTTTTGTTTTAAACAAGGTCATTTCAAACTACAACTTAAATATGAGCTATGATATATACAAATGATAAATTGTTGGCTGAAAGAAGAAATTGCCATAGAATTATCATAGTTAAATCCTTGACCGCTTAACCTGTATTTATATTACTACTTGTATGCAAAAAATAGCATCAAAGAAGGGGAAATTGATTTATCAGTGAAAAGATAAGTTTATATCCTAAATTTGTGAAATTCACCTATTTAAGTGAATAGGGAAATTGTTAGTGTGTATTAAAATAATGAACATATTGTGGGCTAAAATTTTATTAGCAGGGTGAAAAAGAAAAATGTGGCTTAGATTCAGTGCCCCAAACATGTTATTTCTAATTCCCTTGAATAAAGCCAGCAAAATAAAGTTAGTGAAAAGATTATAAGACATTTTCTTAGCAGCAGAAAATTCCTCAATAGACAAACCCAATTTTGACCTAGGAAACACATGTATAAAATAGCATCCCCCACGCTTAAGAAATCAAGTCCTTATTAACCAAGACAGGAGGATCCAAAACATTTTAAGACTATACTTTAACTAAAAGAATTTGAGAAAGATGATATTAATCTTAACAAAAGAATAATGAACATAAATTGCAATAAAATAATAAAAATTAGTAATACAACCTCAGGAACACCTACTTTGTATTTCCTTTGGGTGTAATGATGTATAATTTAACTTCTATCTTCCCAAAGCCTATCATTTGTTTAAGTTACATCTCTTTTAGCCTTTTCTCTTTTCTTCAGCCCTCATTTCTTTCTCTTTGTAAAACCGTACACTACAATACAGATTTTATTGATCACTCATTTTTGGTTTTAGTCTTTTTTTCTCAACAAGGTTGTGAACTCTTTCAGAACAAGGATGAAGCCATGTACCTTTCTCCTTCTCAGGGTTCATCAGAGCATTGAGCAAAAAATAGGTACCCGATAAATCCTGTTGATTATCATCGTGAGTATTTAAGATTCATCAGAAGTAATTGTTTTCTGATGCTAAAATATCACTGCCCTATAACTCAGGAGGATAATGTAAAGTGAGAAAATAAAATATTAGAAGCAAGTGAACTCTGTGGCTCCAGGATTTCTAAGCAAACCTTTACCAGCTGTTCATGTATTAAAATAAGAAATGCTAAACAGGAATAACTTTCAAAGAGCAAAGCAGATGTTGATGAGGTAATCCATGAGGGTTTACAATAAGCAGTATAAAAGAAACAAAAACAAAGGAAGCACAACTAATAAGAAAGGCAAAAGATACCTTTATCGAGTATGCCCATTTTCAGTTTAACAGATTAAATTTCTCAAAATAGAACCCAATAATCACTTTCTATGGAAAACAAAGGGTGAGATGAGTCACATTTGCATGCCCATGTGATTTTCAATAATCTATATGTGTCCATAGATTGCACTATTTAGTTGGTTTAAAATTTAAGATTTTATTGTATCCATCCTAGAGATATTTATTTATTTATTTATTTTCATCCTAGAGATTTTTAAAAGTTATTCTATTTAATTAACTAAGACTACTTACTGTCATTCATACACATTACCTGTCAGTCACTAAATACCTACATTATTCTTTTCTTTACTATCATGCATTCCTCTCTCTTTCCACAGCATTAACCATGGCCAAGACTTCTTTCCTAAGTTTGAACCACTGCATTTCCTTTCCGTCTCTATTACATAATTTTTGCTACCTGTGGCATTGTCTAATTAGCCTTTTAAAATATCACTTTCATCTTTTAGTGACACCTCAGATTCCCTTTATAGGTGAACATATAAAATGTATGCATCAAATTCTTATACTTTGGCTTGACGTGCAAAGATCTCAATTACATGGCACTGCCTGACTGCTCCAATTTGATTTTTCACTGTCCCAATGTGATACTTTATAAACATGCCATGCATCTCCCCAACTATATGAATTTACTCAAATTTTTTCTTTATATCTAAATTGTTCTTTAGGATCCATTTCAATTTTATGATCCACTCATGGTAGGAGTGTAATTGGTAAAATCACTTTGGAAGTTCTTACAGTCTCATAAAATTATATTTCCCTAGCCCATTACCAAGCAATACTAATCTTAGGAGCTGACTTAAGTGAATTAAAAATAGTCCCTCCAAAATAGCCCTGGCCAGGTGGCTCAATTGGTTGGAGCATTGTCCTGTGCACTGAAGGGTCAAGGGTTGTGTGTTTGATTCAGGTCAAAGCAAATACCCAGGTTGTGGGTTCATCCCTGGTGGGGGTGTGTAAGGGAGGCAAATGATCCATGTTTCTCTATCACCTCTCTCTCTCTCTCTCCCCCCACCCTCTCTCTCTCACAATTTCTTAAAATATAAAATTACCACATGAACCAGAAATTCCACTTCTATGTAGCTAGAGAATGTAAACATATGTCCACACAAAGACGTGTACTGAATATTTATAGCAGCATTATTCAGAGTAACCAAAATTTATAAACAACTAAAATGTCCATCTTTTGGTGAATAGATAAACAAAATGTGGTATATTCATGAAATGAAATACTACTACTCAGCAATAAAATTAATACATACTTTCAAAGCTGCTGCCACAGTCAGCTCTCAAAAGTCCATAGACTCATGCATTATTTTTTTAGATGATAATTATTCTGTAATGATGAGCTTAGATTTCTATAAATTATACATCTTGTATTTTATTGCCCCGTCAGGACATTTAAAAGTCTTTTTCAATTTAAAAGTGGAAAATCAAAATTTTAAATTTATCATTAAATTTGCAATAAGAAAGAACGAACTGGAGAGTTATTTAGAAGATATCATATGTAAAACCATGAAACTTCTCTCATTTTAGAAGATATCATAATAGGCATGATAACATAGAAGCCCACTGCCCTCTATTTGTACATGGTGATTCCATTCTGCTGCTGTCTAGAGGAGGGCTTCCCACACCTGGCTACACACAAGAAGCTTCTGGAGTGTTTGTATAACTTCCAGGGCCTCACCCCCAGAGATTCTGATGAGTGTGTCCGACGTGGAAGCCAGCAAGCTGTGAAGCTAATACTCACCACAGGTGATTCTAATTTAGACAGTCTGTGGCATGTGGGAGGCACTGCTCTAAATGAAGAACCATCAGAGACATGGTTCCAGTGAGGACTCACATCATGCAGAATTCCAACCACTAAGACTCCGTCAGATGCTGTTTAAAATATTCTAGATGGAGTATGAAGGAAAGCTGATTATGTCCAAAGAGTTTCTAATTATTTTTAGGCATTATATACTGCATATACTGGTAGAAAAGGACTGCATGGCTATTCATTATGAATTTTTTTCTGCATATGAATTTTCTGCACTAATTACAGTAATTACAGTTTCCAGTTTCTGGAAAAAACACACAGACAAGGCTTCAATGTGTTCTTTAATCAATGCAATCAGTCAAGTCAACAAGTATTAATTGAATACCTTCTCAACACAAAAGATTGTGGAACATGATCAGAGTAAGATATTTTTTTAGATTTTTAGCAAATGTATAGTCTCTTTGTAGCTTCCTTATCTATAATAATAAAAGCATAATATGCAAATTGACCAAATGGCCAAACAGCTGAACAACTGTCCAGACTACCATGCTATGACACCCACTGGCACCAGGCCAGCCAAGGCGGGTGCAATGTGATTGGTCGGGGGCCCGGCCATTGCCCCATGATTGCCCTGCAGAGGGAGGCCCAGGCCACCTACTGGTGGGCTGTGGCAGATAGGTGGGGCCTCCCTCTGTGGGGGTGATCCATTGCAGATCCCCGGCCAGGTGGGTGAGGTCTACCTCTTTGGGGCTATCCATCGCGGGGCTTCTGGACTGTGAGAGGGCGCAGGCCGGGGCTGAGGGACCCCCCTCCAGTGCATGAATTTTGTGCACTGGGCCTCTACTACTGTATCTTTATTTTGTGAGATGGAAGCTGAAGCTTGACTTTCCTAGTTGATCCCAATCCTGTTTGTAGCCTCCCTTTAATGCCAGGCCTCTGCTTCTGTCTTACAGTGAAAAGATACAGTTGATATTTTCTTCAAGGTAGTGTATTCTGATTAGTACATTTCCAGTGGTTACATATTCATCATCTGTCTGAGATTTTTAATAGGCACAAGCTCTTTGCCAAAGTGTAATCTTTTCATAAGACCTTTATGCTAATTAAGGGTAGTCCAGGTTTAAACGCCACCTCTCCATGAACTCTACCTTATTGTGGGGACCAAATACAATGAAACAGCTTCTCATAATGGCAGAATTTCCAAAAGTTTATGGGAGCCTTAATTTATGGAATTTTATTTTTAAAATTGCATTGTGTGTGTGGAGACTGTAAAGTCTGTTTCTCATCTCCCAGTGGAAACATATAGTCACTGAGGTTTGAAATATCTTAATCTCTAAGTGTCATAAAATGCCTATAGCACAGGGACTGCATGAAACAGCACAGAGGAGAGAAATTCTGAGATAGTGAAAGTCATAATATTGACTTCAATAGAAAGTTTGAAGAAGATAGCAATTTTGTCCTATGTCTTATAACACTAAACTCAATGGGAAATATAAAGTAAATACAGATAATATTTTCCAGAAGAAAATATACTTTCAAAAGAGTTTAATTTGAAGGTGTGGATTATGTGGGAAAACTAAACCATGTTTTATATTGAATTCACTATAGGCATTATCAATAATAATAAAAGGGTAATATGCTAATTAGGCCGGACAGCCGGACCACCTTCCAGATGTCCTTCCAGATGAAGCTGCGGCGCTGCGGCAGACGGGGGGAACGAGGCAGAGGTGGTTAGGGGCAATCAGGCAGGCAGGCAGAGTGCTTAGGGGTGATCAGGCAGGCAGGCAGAGTGGTTAGGGGCAATGAGGCAGGAAGGCGAGTGGTTAGGGGCAATCAGACAGGCAGGAAGACTGGTTAGGGGCAATCAGGCAGGCAGGTAGGCAAGTGGTTAGGAGCCAGTGGTCCCAGATTACAAGAGGGACGTCGACTGGCTATCAGACATCCCCTGAGGGTTCCCAGATTGCAAGAGAGTGCAGTCCGGGCTGAGGGACCCCCCTCCACACCCGTTCATGGATTTCATGCACCAGGCCTCTGGTATATTAATATAATGCTTTTAGGAGAAGATAGGGTCTAGTAAAATAACTGACATTCTTTAATTCTTTTACTTTTTTAAAAAAATTGACTTTGAGAGAGAGAGGAAGGAAGAGGGAGAAACATTGATCATCTGCTTCTGTCCCATTTTTAAAAACATGAAAATATGAGTAAATACATAAAAATATTGTTGACAGAATTAATTAAGTTACTGTATTTAAGGCACTTATAAAAGTATCTAATAAATATGTTGAGGTCTAAATAGGTATTAATTATTATTGTGGTTGTATTGTTCATTTTACAGTTTATTGATTGATTTTCTAAGATTCATAGGCTTCAGAGAAAGAGATTATCTGTAACCTTTCATTGGCAGGTAATAATTTACTATGTCTAATTCAGAGGTTTCCATACCTGGAAGAAAACTGGAAACATTTAAGGGGACTGTTAAAACACACTGTTGTCTGGCCCAACTGGCATGGCTCAGTGGTTGAGTGTTGACCTATGAACCAGGAGGTCATGGTTCGGTTCCCTGGCAGGGCATATGCCTTGGTTGCGGGCTCAAGCTCCAATGTGGGGTGTGCAGGAGGCAGCTGATCAATGATTCTATCTCATCATTGATGTTTATATCTCTCTCTCCCTCTCCCTTTTTCTCTGAAGTCAGAAAAAATATTAACAACAATAACAACAACAACACACTGTTGTCTAGACACACTCAAGACCATTTGAAACAGAATCTTTGGGCTAAGGCTAGTGTCTATATCTTGTAGAGATACCTACTTGGTACTAAGGCAGTGAGGACTGAGAATCATTCAGCAAACTATATTGTTCTTACTTCTGATTAATCCCATTTCCCCCATTGTCATCACTGAATATAGTGAATAGTTTATGAACTTCTATAGGGTATCTTTACAAATGTTTAAAATTCATAATATCAGTAGTTTCTCAATTGCCCATATTTTTCTCATTCAGACCCCATAAACTTTGAGACCTACATGGAAACTGTGCAGATGATTTTATAAATGTTTTATCTGACAAATGAGGATAGTATAGTTTCTCAATTGCCCATATTTTTCTCATTCAGACCCATAAACTCTGAGACCTACATGGAAGCTGTGCAGCTGATTTTATAAATGTTTTATTTGACAAATGAGGATAGTGAGGCTGAGAGGCAGAAGGTGCCTGGACTATGGCCTCTGGTAATGGGTGACATTGCTCTAACCTCAAGAGTAGACACTTCCGCCGTCACAGTCCAGCTCTTTTCACAGTGCTGTATTACCTGGACTTGCTTATCATTTCCTAAATGTTCTACTTCCTAATCCTTTTCAAAATTCAGCATCTGTGCTGAGCTTTAGATGAATAGTATAGTTAGAGAATTACCATGTGGCTTCTCTAATCCATGCAGTATATTTCCTTTCTTATCAATTCTGCTGATTCAGACTACAATCTGTAGTGATTGCTACATCTTTCTGTCCTAGCTTAGCATTTTACTCTTTAGTGCTCATTTTGTGTATAATTTCTACTTTTTTTTTTACTTTAAACAATGGTATATTTCACATTTACCTTTCTGTATTTGTCTACATATTTTTATACTTATGACCTCAACCAAATGTCATTTGATATCACAGTCCATGATTTCTACATTTCCTTTGCTAAACAATAAGTCCATTAATATTTTTCTGATGTTTAATTTTATGAATTCAAGTCATCTGAATTATGAGGTTTAAACTTCTTATTTAAATCAATGGCGTCTCTATAAACCAAACATGATTTTAATAAAAATCTCTACTCACCGTGTATTCTGCCATGCACAAGAGATTTAGTTCCTTTTGCAATTTAAAGCCCCTTCATTTCTTTATCCAAAATTAATTTTATGTTGTTTCTCACTGTATTTCTGTAATTTCAGAAATGCTATATAAGTTACCTTTGGTAATCAGAATAGGTAACTAAAAATCCTACTTTTATTAAATCAAAGATAACAGAAGCTATCTTATCTATCCTGGCAGACTTAGTTCTATATCTATTTCAGTGAAATTAAATACTCAAATGTTTTATTGAAATATGTGTTAGGTTTGATGGAGCAATTGAGTTGATACCCTTCCCCTGGGAATTGGTTTTTCAGGTCATTTCACCATGGACATTCCCTTTGCTGAAGACCACTTTTCACTTGTGATGATGATGACCACATTCCATTCTCTCCCCTCTTGGTATGCATAAAGAAGTCTCCGCCCAGAAAAATCCCGCCAAAAGTCCTTTAAAAGCCGCTGACTCCCCTCCCTGGGTGCTGGAGCCATCCAGACAGCCACCTGGTGTGCGGATGATGAATAAATTAGTAATCCCTCACCACTCTGGCCTCCTGTGTTCCTCCTTCGGTGACCTAACAATATGTTTAAAACATATTTAAGTTAAAAGAACCTAACATGTTAACATGATAACATTAGATTTTGAGACCAATAACAATTTGCAGTTAAATAATACTATTAAATAAATGAAAAATAATATTTAAGGGAATATAATTATTTCTGTTTTATTATTTCTGTAGTTTAGCAGACACATTGTTGCTGCTGTTAATCAGACATCACTGAATAAATTCTTCAGACATAAAGGAGTGTTAGTCTGAAGAATAATCCCAACTACAAATCTATACTTTAGGCTTGTGTTCAAAAGTTTGGTGTCAAAATCTCACTAACATTCATTAAAAAGAGAATTCACTATGCTGAGAGAAAATAGGCCTTGGTAATTAAAGGAGCAGAAAAGCCCTGCCTCAAGGACAGATTCCTCTGAGACAGACAAAAGAGGAAGGTTGGAGAGAAGAGAACGTCTAGGAAAATTAAGGAGTGAGAAGGGCCAAGAGAAAGTGATGGTTCCCATCAGCATCACAAGACGATAAAATACAGGAGTAAAGTGAGAAGAAGCACAGGGCTTATCACATGGAAAACTCAAGAGATGAAAGAAGAAAGAGCTTGGAAGCAATTCTAGACATTCTAGCAAAATTCTTTCAAACAAAGCACAAGTAAGTATAGGAATGTATAAGAGAAATAGCATCAGCATAAGAGGTATGTGTTTACTTTGAGAGAGGGAGAATTGAATGGATTTTATTAGGACATTTTAAATATTCCCATTGGCAATATTTCCTTAGAATTTACAACTACATTTATCTGTATTACTGTGATTAAAATAAAGTTAGAGTAGTGACTTTTAAATCTTGATAATTTGTGTCAAGTGCTGCTCAGGCAGCAGGGAATTTCAAGTGTTTTTGTTAGTCCCAGTTATATTTTTGGTTGTTTCTCCCAGATTGCACTTTTCTGGGATCTTCATTTATATGATAAGTTTTCTGGACACAAATACATAAGGTACATAATGTAGGAATTGGCCCTTCTATTTTTGGCTCTATCAAACTTTTTTTTTAAATTAAATCTTTATTGTTCAGATTATTACAGTTGTTCCTCTTTTTTCCCCCCATAGCTCCCCTCCACCCTCTGCCCTCACCCCCCGCACTGTCCTCATCCATAGGTGTACGATTTTTGTCCAGTCTCTTCCTGCTCCCCCCCCACCCCTCTCCCCCCGAGAATAGTCAGTCCACTCCCTTTCTATGCCCCTGATTCTATTATATTCACCAGTTTATTCTGTTCATCAGATTATTTATTCACTTGATTTTTAGATTCACTTGTTGATAGATGTGTATTTGTTGTTCATAATTTGTATCTTTACCTTTTTCTTCTTCTTCCTCTTCTTAAAGGATACCTTTCAGCATTTCATATAATACTGGTTTGGTGGTGATGAACTCCTTTAGCTTTTCCTTATCTGTGAAGCTCTTTATCTGACCTTCAATTCTGAATGATAGCTTTGCTGGATAAAGTAATCTTGGTTGTAGGTTCTTGCTATTCATCACTTTGAATATTTCTTGCCACTCCCTTCTGGCCTGCAAAGTTTCTGTTGAGAAATCAGCTGACAGTCGTATGGGTACTCCCTTATAGGTAACTGACTTTTTTTCTCTTGCTGCTTTTAAGATTCTCTCTTTGTCTTTTGCTCTTGGCATTTTAATTATGATGTGTCTTGGTGTGGTCCTCTTTGGATTCCTTTTGTTTGGGGTTCTCTGCGCTTCCTGGACTTGGAAGTCTATTTCTTTCACCAGGTAGGGGAAGTTTTCTGTCATTATTTCTTCAAATAGGTTTTCAATATCTTGCCCTCTCTCTTCTTCTGGTACCCCTATAATTCTGATGTTGGTACGCTTGAAGTTGTCCCAGAGGCTCCTTACACTATCTTCGTATTTTTGGATTCTTTTTTCATTTTGCTTTTCCGGTTGGGTGTTTTTTGCTTCTTCGCATTTCAAATCTTTGACTTGATTCTTGCGATCCTCTGGTCTGCTGTTGGGAGTCTGTATAATATTCTTTATTTCAGTCAGTGTATGCTTAATTTCTAGTTGGTCCTTTATCACAACATCGAGGGTCTCACTAGATTTCTTAAGGATCTCAATACATTTATCGGCGGTTTCCATAAAATTCTTGAAAAATCTTAGAACCGTGGTTTTGAACTCTATATCCAGTCGTTTGCTGTCCTCCATTTCTGTCATTTGTGACCTGTTTCTTTGTCTTCGCATTTTGTCTGCTTCCCTGTGTTGGTAGAGTGGTTTTGTGTGCTAGGTGTCCTACAGGGCCCAGTGGCTCAGCCTCCCCAGTTACCTGAGGTGGACACTCTTGGTGCACCCCCTTGTGGGCTTTGTGCACAGTCTTGTTGTAGTTATGCCTTGATTGTTTTAGGTGTCACTGGGAGGAATTGACCTCCAGGCCAATTGGCAGTGAGAATCAGCTGTGTCTGCAGTGGGAGAACTTCTGTGCTGAAGACACCCTTCTGGGGCAAGACTTGCTTCAGTGGGGCTTTGGTGCTCACTGAGTCTGCCCCCTGAGTGTGTTCCTTATGAATCTGAGGAGTTGTAATCTGGGTGGTCCCACTCTGACCACTGGGTACACTGGCTCTTGGATCTAAGGAGGTGCTAATTAAGCCTCTTCCTGAGGTTACCCAGCAGGAGCTATGAAGAGATATGCAGATTCCCCTTCCTTTTTTGGGGGTTTGGGGGTGCCCAGATGAGGCCCAGCTGAGAAGCAATGCAAGCTGCTGTGGGGCCTTGGGCCTTCTCTTGGAAGTTCTGGGTCTGTCTGGCCCAGCTGCAATTTGTTAGGTAGTTGTCAGATTGTAAAGGACCCGGGCATTCATATGCAAAAGGCTTTGCAGCAGCCTGGATGGGGCGGGGTCTCAGAATCAACAGGGCGGAGCAAGCAGCTATGGCTGATTCCCAG
>NW_005354291.1:2409095-2409886 GCF_000412655.1 Myotis brandtii | reverse complement strand
CCAGCCCTTTCCACGTGCACTGCGTCCTCAGCTGCCAGCCCTTTCCGAGTGCGCCTCCGTACCTCTGCACTTTACTTCCGCACCTCCTCTGAGTCTCAGTGTGCTTTTCTCTTTCCTTCTAGTTGTAGAATTTCCACTCAGCCAGCCTTCCTGTCATTCTGGATGATGTCCGTTTTGTCTTTTAATTGTATTTTTGAAGTGGTTGTGCGAGGCAGCAATTTCTGGTGTTTACCTATGCTGCCATCTTGGTTTCCCTATATCAAACTTTTAAAAAAAATGTTTTTATTGATTTTTAGAGAGAGAGTCGGGGAGACATATAGGTGAAAACATCAATGAGAGAGAAACATCATGGATTAGCTGCCTCCTCATGTTTCCCACAAGGGATTGAGCCTGCAACCTGGGCATGTGCCCTGACCAGGAGAAAAACAAGTGACCATTTGGTTCCTGGGTCAATGCCCAACCACGGAGCTACACCAGTGGGCTCAAACTTTATTTATTTATTTTTTAATCAACTCACATTATTCCATCTCTCTCACCCCAGCTGAAGATCTTGAACTCCCTTGTGACTACCAAACTAGTCAACTTGAAAACATTTGTGTCTTTGGGTTTTGTTTTCTCCTTTAATGAGTGGATTTTCCGGCCTATAGACCTATGTGGAGTCCCTGTTGTTTCTGTGTAATTCATTTTCTCTTTGTTCTCTCATGAATTTCTCTGTCCCTACTAAATCATCCTTATAAACATGAAAGCACAATATTCTCCCAATTTATAGAACAAACAAACAAATAATATCT
>NW_005354291.1:2389974-2409079 GCF_000412655.1 Myotis brandtii | reverse complement strand
CCCCGCCCCACTTACTCCATTGGGTATTATGTTTCACAGTCAAGGCTACAAATTCAAATATTAAATTACCTCTGTAATTACCAGTTTACTCTTTCCCTAGCTCATTCCTTGGTCTTCCTACCATGAGACCAGCAAGAAAGGAAACCACCAGGAAATCACCTGAAACCATCATCTCAAATTTTGTGATTATTTTTCTTTTCAATAGAATTATGGTTTTATCATATGTGCATCTCAGCACCTCATCTCATACAATTTCTTCATAAATGTTTACTTTTAAGTTAAGTAAATAACAACCCCTCTCTTTTTTTATGGCTATCTGATTTGGAATTCATTGCAATAACTTCCAGCCACATTTGTTTTTATGGAGAGAGTGCAGTGGCTCAAAACAAACAACCAAAGAAACAAAAAAATCCTTTTTAAAGCACAGCTGTTATTAGTGTCTTTGGAAAGTTTAATTTAAATCTGTTTTTTGACATCTTATAAACAGCTTCTGTTTTTCTGTAAACTAGGACACCATAGTTAGCTACACAACAAATTTGCCTAGAATTATAAATCAACACTGCAAAACATTTATATTTTTAGCCCCTTTCATAATAGACAGACATACAAGTTTAAAGAATTCACTGAATACTTAAGTAAAAATCTGCAAAGATTTTCACCAATGCAATACAAACTCAATACAATATATTCTACTTCATTTTATATTATTAATTATGATAAAGATTTTATTTAGCTTTAAGGAAGTTTTTTTTTTAATTGTAGAGTACTCCTAATACTTGTACTACTAATAGTACTACTACATAGTACCACTTATAAGTTCATGTTTTCAGGGTAATATGATGAGTCTTAACACTATTCTTGATTCATGTTAATCTTTTAAATTTTGTAAAAGATTCATTCAGTCTTTTAAGGTCATCACTTAATTTCCATGTTCAAGGATTGTGCTAAGAGTTGCAAGCAATATAAAAAGGGCATTTCCTTGAATAATAAATGTACTTTGGAATGTAAAACAAGTAAATTAAAATAATAATAATATTTGACAATGCTACAATTTGCTTATCTCACATATATATCTATTGTGTTCATATTGTGTGCTAGTGTTAAATAAGTAGAAATCATGCTTGTCATTAAGGAGGTCCCAGTATGGAGAGGAAAAGGAAAAGTAAAAAACAGCTAAATAAAATGTGAAATCACTATAATTATTACTATAAACACAGCTGTATAAAGTGCAATGTAAGAGAAGCTATGGAGACACTAAAGAGCATAGATTAAATTATAATCCTGTGAGCTTGAGCTCTGGGAATATATAGAAGTTTGAAATGATGTTCAGCAGAGACAAATGGAAAAAATTCTTTGCTTTGGATATTAGATAGAATTGAAGAATACTTTGGATTTACATGGATATGGATGAGGGAGTAGCATAGACGGTGGATGAATGTATGGAATACTCTGAAGAGGTTTTGTTACTGGTGGAGCGAGGTCCTTGTCCCTGCCAGTTGCTCATGGGGATAGATTTCATATGATATCTTAAGAAAAAGCATTTCCTGAGACTCGCATGGGAGGATGAGATATCATGGAAAGCTTTATTTTCTGTGGAATTACACCCCTGAGTTTCCAAGGTCTCATTTCCCTTTGCCCAGTCATAGAAGTGTAGCTGGGGCTTCAAGAGAGCTAAAGTCAGAGCCAGTGTCCAGAGTTTCCTTGCTTTGTTGGAGCTGAGTCCATTCCCGCATCCAGCTAGCTTAGCCTGTGCTTTTCTAGTTGTAGTCCATTAGTCCTCTGTGTGTGGGATCCTTATGGTCATGGGCAATATGAACGAATGCAAGAGAGCCAAGAGCCAAGAGACAAGAACAGTAAGAGCCACAAGAGCAACCAGAGAGACCTTCTTTGTTTAGGGCAGCGGTTCTCAACCTGTGGGTCGCGACCCCTTTGGTCGTCGAACGACCCTTTCACAGGGGTCGCCTAAGACCATCCTGTATATCAGATATTTACATTACGATTCATAACAGTAGCAACATTACAGTTATGAAGCAGCAACGAAAATAATTTCATGGTTGGGTCACAACATGAGGAACTGTATTTAAGGGCCAGAAGGTTGAGAACCACTGGTTTAGGTGCTAAACTTTAGGGGATTATGTATACACAAATTTTCACTGGCTTGCATTGGCTCCACCAATCATGGCCAATGCATGGTTCTCCAGGCTTGACCTTCCCTAGTCACACCAACTTCACTGTGTATGAGTCTACCTCCCCTTTGTTTTATCCCCTTTCCCCAGTGATCTGCAGAGAGTGGTCAGTGGTTCTCTAGGGAGTGCAATATTTCAGTTTCCTGGTGAAGCTGCCCAAGTGGTTATGCTTATACCGTAATATCGGGTCTCCTTTTCTCCTTTCCTATTATTAATAAGAAGTACATATCATCACCTGAATAGTATTCTTCCCACTAATGTTGGAATGTAGAAAAAATGAGACAATGCAGAGTATAAGACAACTTGTCACAAATTAAATATTATGGGAGAAAAAAGAAAAAAAAGAGCATGAAGATTATTCAAGACTAAAAGTAATTACGTAAGTATAAACTAAATGCAATGAATAAAGCTTCATGGATCCTGGACCTAAGGAAAAGATACCTATAAAAGATATTTTTGAGGGCTAACGAGAAATTTAAATATGCACTATGGAGTAGATAATATTATTGAATGAATGCTAATTTTCTTAGATGGGTTAATGACAGTGTGTTAGTATAGAGAATGTCTTTATTTTTATAATTTGCACACCGAGGAGAAGTGTCATAATTTGTACAACGTTAGATGGTTTAACAAACAAAAAAAAAAGAGTTAGATATATAGCTAAGGCCAAAATTGATCATTGTACTATTTTTTCCATTTTTTTTGCATACTAAAACTGATCCAAAGCTGCAGGAAAAGAAAAAGTGCAGATGAATTCCAGCTAACCAGTTCTGTTAGTTCCCTTGGCATAAGAGCTTGGGAATATTACTGAACCTCTTCATGCCTCTGGGGACATCTAAAATAGAGATGATAATGAGACTTACAAGAAGGGATTTTGGCAGAGATATAAATGACATAACATAAAAAAAAAACTAATCGAACACTGCCTGGCTTATAGTAAGTCCTCAATAAGGGCTTGTTCATATTATTAGACTTACTAGTAATATTGTTGCCAGATTGGAGTTTTATTGGTTGAGGATTTATAGGTAATGAGGCTTGAAAGTTAGTATCCTGAAATCAACCGTTAGTGCTGTAAATATGGGCAACTACCAATATCACAGCTACAGAAGAAAATATAAAAAGCATAGAATTGATTTTATATATGTCTATAAATAAGTTGCAATGTCTTGTATAAGGTTGCCAGGGAAAGATTAAATCATTTCCAGCTAGCCAGCTAAGTATGCCTCATCATCTTAAGATGAACTTTAACAATACAAGTAGTGAAACCATTGCCATTGGCTTATTGGAATCTGTCAAGAATAGTAGGCACTGTCAGCAACCCAAGAAACTCTTTGCAGAAATGACCCCACTAGAGGCCTGGGAGCCAAAGGGTAATTAAAGTTGGGCTCTGAGCCACATATGAAAAGTCTGTCTTATTCTTTTAATTAACGACTGCATTACTGCCTCATCCTGCTGTGGCATGGGGCCACTGCAGAATTCCACTATAAACCACATTAAGACAAGTTTCCATGAGCAGAATAGCTAACACATAGCTGGTTTAACGCTATGAGGCAATAAATACACACATTATTAAATATCAGCATCGGCATTTATGCCAGCAAGAAAGCAGTTCACAAAACAGGAATTTACAACACATTTGGAGGAGGCTCAGTTCCAAAGATGCTGATAACTGAGGAAGCTTCACGCTGCACACACCTATTTTCTATTGCACAGATTCTGGACAATTTAAATTTATGTTGCATAAAATTGGCCCACACAAAATAAGTGTTTGCATTGTTGAAGGGTAAGGTAGGGAGTCTGGGATTTTTCTAAATATTTCATTTTTAGTGGTTCCATTTGATTCAAAACCATTCACTTTAGCACAGAGACTACATTATCTTTATGTATATAATTGAGGATTATATTTATCAGAAGACATTTTTTGTTGTTTTTTGTATGTTTGGTTGGTTGATTTTTGCTCCTTTCAAGCATATTGTACTCAACCAAGTCATGCAAATCTGAAACATTATATCTTTCCTTATTAATCTAGGTTTTTCAAACCCAGTATTATTTTTGAATTTCAAGTTCAGCTGACATTTAAGAGTTGATGCTTTACTTGAAACAAAAACTTAGAATGGTATTCCTTAAAAGAAAGATTAACATGTGCAGTCAATTCTGTACACTCGGTTGATGCTTATTTTGAAAACATGTATTTGTTCTAATGAAATTGATATATTAGATAACAATGTAAGCATCACTGAATTTTCATTCTTTTATGTGCCATTTCATCCAGAAGAAATACTGGATGAATGTAGAAATCTTAACCCAGATGAACCAAGCTGAGTAGAACTATATAATATGCAAACACATCTACCTCCAGCATCTACCAGATACATCAAAGTACACCTAAGAGTAGTGTGTGTTTAATACAGAAAATAATATAGCATGTCTAAATGCTTATTGAAAGGGCACAGTGCAGATGGAAAGAAGTGGGAGAAAAAGAAGAAATATCAAATAGAGAGGGAATAAAAATTCAGAAAGATGACAGAATATGGGATCCAGATCACATAGGAGGATTAACCTCCATCAGAGAAAGTCATTCTGTTCCTTGTCAGAGAAAAGGAGGACGTGTAGGACCCACTGATGACTTATCAACTTGGTGGGAAATGTGGTGGTGTAGCTTGTTTTACTTCTTTGACTGTCTTTGTAGAATAGAAATAAAATTGCAGAGAATCAAGACAAAGGGAGGAGTCAGAAGTTTGAAGAGAGTGAAACAGTTCTGAACCATTGAAAAGGATGATTAGGGGGAGAATGTTATGACTGCTGGGCGGGGCCCAGCTGAAATTGATGAATGAAGGGTAGTACAATATATTGAGGGCTGTTGTCATCATTTAAAATTATATATACTTATATATAAAGTATATCATTATGTAAATACCATATACTTCTTTATATAATTTAAAATGATACACCCATATGTATTCATATACTAATTTAAAATAATTTAAATTTTTATTTGGTTTGCAGTTTAGTTAGTTGAACTCAAACTCCAAAAAGTATCCCTTGAAGCTAGTTTAACACTATGAGGCAATAAATACACACATTATTAAATATCAACATGGACATTTTCACTGTATAGCAAGAAAGCAGTTGGCACAACAGGAATTTACAACGCACTTGTTTGAAGTCACTGCCAAACCAATATAAAGCAGAGAAAATAAAATCATAGCTATGAAGCCCTTTAACAATTAACATAAGTCACACACTTATTTTCCCACAATTTAGCAAAAATATTTAACTTGCAATTATCTTGGCACTTCTCCTTGAGAATATCACGAGGGGATAACTTCTATAAAGCACATACATTAAGAAAAAATCCAAAGGTACAACATAGGCATAAAAACATTGATTTACCTCATTTCTACTCTTCTAAAGCAAATGTCATCAATGTCTAAAAAATGATGATTTTATTTATTCTTCATAGAAGGTAGTGTATTTCCAAGGTTGGCATAACCAGACATGGCAGTTCATTGGCAAGTACTTTAAGACATTGCATTCTTCTCTGTGAAACTCATTATGAATGTGTTAAGATGAAAGGTATTTAAATTGCTTCGTTGGTGATTTTATGATGATACATACACCTACACAGATGAACACACACACGTATATTTTTGTTCAAGACAAAAAATCAGTTACAGATATTGTGCTGCCTCATTGGCAATACGCTTTCTTGGGAGTAGTTCCTATATAGCATTTTTATATTTTGAGTGGTAGAGAAACTCACTTGCCTGTTTTTTAAGTTTTTCAACTGTTGGTTTTGTACTTGAGAGCAGAGAGAAACTCGCTGTAATGTCAGTTTGACAGCTTTTCTCCTGGTGATAAAATGAAATTGATCAAATGTACATTAGAGCTTTTAGACTCTGAAACCTTCGGTAACCTACAGGGAATTCTGAATAGTATATGATTTATCAAAACTATGGCATGCACAGACAGATTGTTCATACTAAAGCTCTAGTCTACCTGAATCCTGTTGTATTTATTTTTTTTCTTTTTCTTTTTCCACACTGGCTTATAATGCCTCTGAATTGAAGTTCTGGTCTCATGAGAATTTGAAGTTTTTACTCTGCAATGTACAGATGCTTAAAGGACTAAAGTCAGGATCTTCAAACTCAGAAATCAGGTGATTTAATTCCACATAATAGTAGTTCAGCTCTCTAATAATTTCTCTTAGATTTCTCTAGATGCACACATTTATTACCCAGACAGAGAGATGCAAAGAAAAAGGAACCAATTATATCTGTGATTTGCATTTGACAATATTGCTAGGGAATAGTACAAACTTACTTTATAATTTACAAATAACCCACTTCATTCATATAAACCCTCACTTCTAGCATAATAATGTGATACATTTTTAAATAATATAAAATAAAGTGAGAACTGGGTTAAATGGTGGTATCATTTCTGTCATTAGATACACTTAAAATCACTTTTTTACACTAATTTCTGTGAACTTTTCATGAAAAAGTATTATTAGTGTGAAGTGATAACAGTGTGTGGAGTTTTACAGGGTACATTTATAACTTACATTTCTAATACACACAGCTTTTGAAAGAAAGATGGAAGGTCTATTATCTGTGAAGATTTCTTCCATTTATACTGTCATCTTAGCATTTTTCCATCCCATTATGCTGACAGAATCACCACATTAAAACAATAGTCTACATTATGAAGACAAAATAATGGTGTTGTATCAGTAGACCAAAAAATATAGTTCTACTAGTAAAACTATTTCTTTAAAAATTAGAGTCCTTTATTACCTTTTTGTAGAAAGTATCTATTACATGAAAATATAGCAAAAGTACTTCCAAATCTACCAATGTTCTTTACTGGTGTTTAACTGAGTGATTATTTCCATCATAAGAGTAACGATAACATCTCTTCAGTTTTTATAAGCCTTAGAATGTCATTTATTTGTACACAGCTTTAAAGATGATACATCAATTGTCACACCATCCAAAAGACAAGTATTGTTCTATTTTTTTCCACACCAATATTTCTCTCACTACCCTCAAGAGAAATATGTATGAACACCAGAACACAATAATCTTGGATCCTATTGCATTATGGTCCTTAGAGAGCATATAGAAAGTATCTGATTTAGAAAGAGATCCAGAGGGAGATAGTCTGAGTTAATTCCAGTTTGCAAGTGAATATAAAAATGTCTCTTCTTTTAAAAAAAAGATTATCCATATTCATATAAACTGCGGGCAGTACAGTTTAATGATGCCTAAAGATCTGGACACACTACACTAGAGTGAAGACAGGTCAAAAGACAATCTTTTTTCCTGGATTAATGGTATCTCACCTCATTCAGTTATCTGTAGCTGCAACTGCCCTGAAAATCCTATTTGCAGATGTTTGGGGTTGACAGGAATAAATTTAAACATTTTGCAGTTCCCTTAGATTCCTGTGCTGGAGATTTCACTTTTGCTTCTGCTCAGCCAGCATGCGGCCCTTGTTTCTGATAGATAAGTTGTGATCTGGACAAAGGTAAAACCATAAGATAACTACTAATCATCCTTGAATTTTCTTCAAATTTATAATTGGGTGGTGCTCAATTAATAATATGATGTATCTTTTATAATTTATATTTTCAAGTAAAGATTTATATAATTGTAGAAAACTATTTCTTAGAAGTAAATATGTTTTGGGGAAAAATGCAATACCCCTATAGTCAAAACTGAGTAATAAAATAAATTTTATTAAAATATTTTCTTAACTTTCTAAAGATATAATGAAAATACTAAAGGCTTTGCACATATTATAAATATCCCTACTAATAATGACATTTGTGTGCTTTAGAAGTTTCCAGATGGAATACATTTAATGCTGTCCAAATTGCTCTTGCTAGTCCATCAATTTTCAGGCCCTCTTCTTAGAAAGAAAATTTATCTTACCCTCAGAACACTGGGTGAGCAGAAATAAGATACTACTAATTCCAGCTTAATTTACTTTGCTTTTGTATTTATCACACATATATCTAGTGCCTAATATTTATTAAGTATAATGTTGGGTATTTTGACATGTGTAGATTCAAAAGACAAGATTCTTAAACTGGGAATTCCCAATTCAGTGGAAAAGATACACATTTTAAAAATAATATTAACATCATAATTGCAATTACATAGGATAATATAAGTGAAGGAAAGATTTATTCAACAGAAAATGGGCAAACGCATATTCAAGAATATGAACTAAACTCTGAACTGAAATTTTAGGGACTAATAGATTGAAAGTGTGGAAGCTCAGTTGGAGAATACAGTTTGGGTGAAGGATTTGTGTAGAACAGTGAGAGGAATGTAAGAAAACTGATGTGGCTAAGGCACACACCATACAAGTGAGGTATTTACCGGAAACAAAGTTGGAAGAATAAATATAAATTTATGAAAGTCTATAAATGCCAGGTGTTCCCTTTACATTGAAGACAACCTGAAATTTGGGGGTTAGAGTTGTTTTTTTTTAAACCTATCTATTAAAAAAACTAACATTGCTGAAATTGGTCAAAAGAATTGTAATGGGGAGAAATTATAGGTAAGGAAATGAAGCTAAAGTTTAAGAGAGAGGTTCTGAAACTGTGCAATGTAGAAATATGGAGCAGTATATAAATATGAAAGAAACTTGATTATATAAGTAGCAGAATTTGGTGACTAGTAGTGAAGAGAGAAGCAAACAAAATAATGCTTATTTTTGAATAAAGCACCTGGAAGGATGGATATATTTAATGGCATAAGGAATGCAAGTTGGCTGTTGTTATTGACAGTAGGGTAGGGGACACATAGATCCTTGCCTTAAGTGATCTTTATTTTTTTTTAAAGCAACCTCTGGATAGTAACCCCTTATTGGACATATGGTATGTAAATATCGTCTCCCATTCAGTAGGTTTTCCTTTTGTTTTGTTGATGGTTTGCCACACGATTAAAAAGCTTTTTAGTTTGATGCAGTCCCTGTTTCCCCCCATTGGTAATTTCCCATGTTAAGTTTTCTAGAACAATTTAGATTTGTGATTAAGTTCTTTCTAACTCATGATATAGAATAAAGGCCAGTCAACCTAATCATCAGCAGTAAATTAAACTGTTTCAATTTTGGCTAAATTGGTAAATCAAGGTGGAGATAGATCTGAAGTTAAAGGGCCTTATGGGGAAATCAGCCATGAGGCAGGATAGAAATTTAAAAACCAAATCATATGCTTTTTTGGTAAGGTACAAATAATAGAAAAGATTAAAACTATTAAAATAAAAAAGTAGCATTTAATTTTCTAATCCAAAAGGCTTGAGAAAATCACTGTGAAAGTGAAAGGTAGCTTTGGGATAGAAAAGAAAGCACTTTTATAAATGACAATGTGTTAATCCCAGGGGACGCTTGAACTTGTTTTATTTCAAAGGTACCCTTCACCTATATGAATTGAAAGTGTGTCTTTTTCTATTACTGGAAGTCTCCTCAACACCAATACTGTAGGGGGAAAAACAGTGATAAAAAATAGATGAGAGAAAAGAGGTTTTTTTGAGACACAAATAGTTCTAGAGGTAAAGGTCAACAGCTTGTGAAAGAAAATCACTTGGAGTTCCGAATGAGTGTCACAAATTTGTTTCAAATAATTTCCTTTTATGGATATAAGTCTCATCTTCTTAATCTTTATTGTCCATAGAAAACAGAAAGCAAATTATCTCCTTTCCTCCAGGAACATTTGATAAGAGACAGTAAAAACAGAAAATGCTTTCTTGAACAAACTATTCTAATATTGAACAGCTTGGTTGACTCTCTAAATGGCTTGACCAAATATCCTCAGATTTTCTGAGCAATTCTGCACTTCAATAGTTCTGGTCTGTTCTATAATGATGGCAATGTGATAAGAATGATTGATAACTTTTTCAAGTATGGTTTACCCAAATAATAAAAGCAGTGAAGGACACATACTACATATGTGTTTTTGTCCTATGATGTAGTATGTTTCTTTCACTATTTTAATAACTTGGGTAAACCATACTTGAATAACTTAGTATGTTATCCTTAATATAGTAAAACTCACTATATCATTTTTTCAAGGGAAAAGTATTTCTCTTCCACTACTCTATCTATAGGTTTATTCCAGTAAAGAAAATGTCTCCTGAGTGCTTACAAAGAAGGTTCAATAGTCATTGCCATGGAATTCAAAATCCCACTCAATATAACCTTGGATTTCTCTCCCTAATGATGTTCCAGACCTATTGTCTCCTTTCTGTATACATTTCTATTCTGCTAAGACTCACTATAATTTTCTTACTGTGTATTTTGAAGAAATGTACTTCTCCCCATGATCCTCCTCTTAAAACCTACCTCTCCATCAAGGCCTCACTCAAGTTTAACGATTTCTCTGCTATTACCTCAGTGTAATCCTTTCTTCCATACTTTTATCCCCCAGCCTTTTGCATTTGTGTCATAGTTAATGCACTCTTTCTGTATCGTGGTTACTCATTCATGCTCATGCTTGTTTCCATTGGAGAATGCACTGTCTGAGAATAGAGAAAGTCATCTGTGCGAATCTCTCACAGCATTTAATTCAGTGCCCATAGTAGTTAATAAATTAATTCATTGTTGCATATAATTATTCAGTTGTTGAATAAAAAAGGAAATCCTTTTCCTTAGCATGATGTTCCTGGTTTTGAACAGTTCTCTATTTGAAAACACATTTATTTAGAATATTTTGGAAGAAATTAGAAGAATCCTATTTAAAGTATTTTGGCTCCTGAAATGCACTGGTGAAATATTTAATTACAGATTAGATTTAAAAGATTAGAGAAAAAGTACTTTGGATTATCTATAAATTATATGTAGTTCTGTGTAGTAAGGAATTTAGCCTTGCCTAGAGAAGTCTTTCCTTTTTTTTTCCAGCTCCTGAGAGATAACCACTAAACACTTGGAATTTCCCAAGTGATTGGAGTGCCTTTGTAATTTATGACTGGACTACACCTGATAATTTATGCTAAAGAGATAACTCTGGGTGGGGCCACTCACAATTTAGGATGAGGGCTAGCCATGCAGAAAGACAAGCCTTATAATGAGAGGTTTTGGGCTTTGGTCCATGTGAGTTTAGCCCAACCTCCAGGAGGAATGTGGGGGGCTAGTGGGAATCCAACCACATGGATGCTGAATCAGTCCATCAATAAAAGCTCTGGACACCCAAGCTTGGTTGAGCTTATTGAGTTGGCAATACTTCATCCATATCATCACACATCCCCCAGAGAGAGTAATGTGTGGTGCGGACCACTGAAGCTTGGTGTTTGGAATCTTCTGACTTCGGTCTAAGTATCTCTTCCTTTGGCTGGTTCTAATTTGTATCTTTTCCCTGAAATAAATGTAATCATGAGTATAATACGTTTCATTGAGTTCTATGAATCTTTCTAAAGAATGCAACCTGAGGGCAGTTTTGGGAAACCACCAAAATTGCATTCGGTGTCAGAAGTGAGGGTTGTTCTTTGTACACTCTTTCCTCTGACTTTGTAGCTGGACCCTCACTCATTGTAGTTGGGGCCAGAAGTCTTGGGCAGACTTGACAATCCAGAGGACTATACCCTTAACCTCTCAGTTTAGCCAACTACAGGTAATTCTATAAAACCAGTATATATACACATTTAAAAAATTTCCTGTTCTCCCATTCTACTCATAACATTTATTCATTGCTATGACCTTGTTCTGTGATTTACCTATAGATATAGCTGTCCATTTCACTAAACCATGACTCATTTAAACAAAAGACTATTTTATAGTTACTTCCATAATGAGTGCCTAACTCAATGCAGGTGGTCAATAAGTGTTTACCGAATAAATAAATTATTGAATATCTGGAATGGTACAATTGTAATGTAATTTACTCAACCTTGTCCATTATTAGCAGAGGATGTTGATATTTTGTGGATTGCATTCACAACATGCTCTCTCTTAAATAAAATTGTTTCACATAATTTTAGAACACTTACTGCAGAGCTAAGTGTCATCTTTTAATTAAGGTGGCACTGATTTGGGATTCAGAATAATAGGAAATATTGAATTCTGTTACTTAACTATGTAGCCCTGAGGAAATCACTTTACCCATTTGAACTCATGTTTTCTTATCTGTAGAGAGAAAATGGCTTTAGTTTCCTATCGTTATATATGTATTTTTTAAATGTCTGAGAAATATTAATATTCTGTTTTATTTTACCCTAATTACTAAAAGTAAGTAGAATATATATGCATTACTGAGCATGCATTTTGAATGTATATATGTAAGTATAAATATTTAATGCATATACATTTATACAAAAATTAGTTATTTCTCAGTGTTGTAAACAGAGTAGTTAAGGTAGATAATTGGCTACTTGTTAGATCTGATCAAGGGTGATTGAACTTATCACCATTTTCTGATGACCTCTTTCAAAAAGATATGAAATCTGAGGAATCATTTTCTATCTAAAAGATATGTGTGACCAAGACTTTTATTAAGAATGAGTTTAAATTAATTTCAGATATAGGTAAATCACAGTTCTTAGTAATGTAAATATGGTGTATTTGAGAGCACAGGCTTATTTTCTATTCCCATGAACTTTAATGCCTATTCATTTATTCATTTGCTCATTTATACATTTATGTATTCATCCATTCAACAAAAATATATCGAGCATTCAATGGGCCTCAGGAGTTATGCTAGGTGGTGAGGTTACAGAGATGAATTAGATGGTTTTGAGCTTCAGGAAATAACCAAGTTGCAGCTCATTTTGCTGACTTTTATTAAGTTTAGACACATTAAAAAATGACAGTTTGTACATATGCAAATAAACCTGCTTTAGAATTTGTAGCCTTTTGTGAGCAGTCTGGGGGAAGAAAGACAGAGAAAAATGCCCAGAATAACAAAGTTGAGCTCCCATTGCAAGACCCAGATTTAAACTTTCTTTAAGGCTGATAAAATCTTGAGTTGTTAATAAGTATTAAATATGTGGATGGTATCTCTATGAGACCAAGTTGAAATAAAAGCGTATTGCTTATAGATGTATAATTCATGAGCGTGGTTCTCCAAATGACCTTTAATAAAATCTAATGAATTAAGCTAATTCACTAGCTGACTTCTTAGACCCTGAATGTGTGCTGTGGGACACATGTGAGCAAATACTAGCCCAGAGCCCAGCTAAAGTAGATTGAGATAATGGAGCAGCCTGTGAGGGCATGTGGGAGGGCAACCGATAAAAAAACACACCCACCGTTTCTCCCTTTGCCTAGGACCTGCCCTTGCAACTGATACCAATCAGTATAGCTGGGAAAGTGAATGACACATAGAGGAAACATAAGTGTTGGAATGAAAGCATTAGATTTTTTTCATCCTGTCTCCCAAAGATACTTGGATTCCAGTTTCTAAGCCAAATAAAATTATATGATATACTCACCTCTGTGCAACTGTGTATAACTAAACATTTTTGAAACATAGTCAATAGTGTCGCTCATGTTATCATGGTGAAAAAGTATACTATTTCACAAGTCAAAGTTCTTTATATAATCAAATGAGATTTTTTTTAAAGTTCTACATTTATTATAGCATTCCAAGCCAAAACACATATAGCTAGAGTTTGAAAAATATGTTACATGAAAATATTTGACTAAGTAGTATTTAAATGGCCATGAAGTCAAATAGTAACAAGTTATAAACCCAGTAGAAAATTTTTAAAAAGATAAAAGTAAACTGCAAAGTGTCACTAGATATATCAGACTTTTAAAAAGCTTCCTGGATGTTTTTAAATTGTTCTCAAAAATTCCACAAATAACTAGGCTAGCGAGAATTACTTCATGATAAATATGTTTTAATAAAAAGGTGACAAAAGATGATACATCCTCTTTCATCTCACCATGTAGAATGGCATTGGAAATATCATGACTTGCTGTGGATTACACAGTGCTGAAAGGAAAAAGTCATTTTTCCTAGGGAAGAAAGGTTCACTTGTCTCAATAAGAATCAGCCTACTGTTTAAGAGTTGGAGACATCCTTATCTGAAACCAGAAATATTCACTATTTGATGGGAGAAAATAATCATTCTGTCTTGGTTGCTTTACCTGAACCAAATATTTAGAAGTATCTCCATTATTACACGGCATAACTTCTTTTATTTACCACACACAAATGTATGGTGTACAAAATAATATGCGGGTCATTAGTCACTTTATAAAACAATATAATTTGGACTCTGTTGCTTTTTAAAAACACTGATTTTAGAAATTTGACAAAAGGGAAAGTGTCACGATAATTATTTGCATCATCTAGTTCTAAGATACACATAATGTATTTTATTATTTCCATTTCTTTAGTTGGACTAATTTAAATAGGAAGTAAAATAGTTCATGCAGTTATTGACATAAATTCTGTTAGGCTATGAAATAAAAACACTTGCAAAACCCCAAGAGAACATGAGCTCTCAGGTATTTTTGTTGCCACATGGTAAATTTTATTCTAAAACCATATCTTCTGATTTTGATTTTAATATTGATTTTATTATTGTTATTTGAAGTCTATATTTGGAGAATGCTAGATGTTAGAGTTTTCATTATCTGCTGTTGCTGAGTGTTCTAGGTCAAGGCATTTAAACTCTCTGAACCTTTACTTATAAAAATGTCAGTGTGATTGGTTTATTATTAGTAACACAAGAAATAAGTGAATAGAATACAAACATGATACTTATTGTTTTAACAAATTAATTATTATTAAAAATAAATTTAAATAATTTAAATATTATTGTACATACTAGAGGCCCAGTGCATGAAAATTCGTGCACTGGGGAGGGGGAGGAGGGTCCCTCAACCCGGCCTGCGCCCTCTCTCTTACCGCTCGGCTCGCTGATCCTTAGTGCTGCCTCAGAGGCAGGAGAGTCTCCTGTCACTGCTGCTGAACTTGTCTGGCTTCTGGCTGAGCAGTGCTCCCCCTGTGGGAGCACACTGATCACCAGGGGACAGCTCCTGCATTGAGCATCTGCCCTCTGGTGGTCAGTGTGCATCATAGCGATGCGATCGGTTGTTCTGCCTTTCAGTTGATTTGCATATTACCTTTTTATTATATAGGATACCTTCAAATGTGATATGATATGTTTCATCAGCAAAGCTACATAGAGATACAAAATAATTGAAAATAATAAATATGCCAACCAGGTAGAGGGAAACATAAATGCACTCATAACTTAAGCTAATATAATTTTTAACGATGTTTTTATTGATTTTAGAGAGAGAGGGAGAGAGAAACATGGATGAGAGAGAACCATCCATCAGCTGTCCCCCGCACATCCCTCACCGGGTATCAAGCCCACAACCTTGGCATGTGCCCTGACTGGGAATCAAACCAGCATCCCTTTCGGTGGATGGACAATACTCAACCAACTAAGCCACACTGGCCAGGGCACTAATATAATTTTAAACATTTAAGTTTAAATATTTTTTCTGGGCTTCCTGGAAGTTAAAAGAAAATAATATGGAAATTCTCATTCTATTTTTTAATGAGAGACAGTGTTTCTTGATATTTAAACATATTTTTACAGATAGTACATATTTTATTCATTTGACTACTTCCTATTTGGGGCAAAGCATTAATAATACTTCCCAATGAATAGTTTTTAAAGATAAACTCCAGGCAGACCATGTTCTTGTTCTAATTTGCTGGAAAAATATTACATAGTTACCTGTCTACTCTCAATGAACAAATAAATGTTAACTATTTCTTTTGTCAACCAGTGCTTGGACAAAAACTTTATCTTAGATAATTCAAGTTTAATTTCTCTGCTAAGATCCCAGTTCTCTGGTATACCCATAATTTATAGTGCTTTTAATATTTTTCCTGCCTGCCATTTTACTAAATATGAAATAAACAAAAACACAATATCTAAAAGGACATGAAAGAGAAAAAGGATAAAATGGTAACATACTATTAGCCAGAGTACAAATCTGAGTCACCTGAGTTTTCTTAGTTGAAGTGAGTCTTAGTCGCTATGAGATTTCCTATGAAATGGGTGGAGAGGCTGTGGTTGAAGTGCCCAATCAGAGACCCCAAATCATTGAGGCTCCCAACTCTCACTTCTGCTCACACAGAGTTCTTGCCTGAGATTTTTGTATGTGTTTAATACCCAGTGAGGAGTGGGGTCTAAGCAGCTTAGGCACGTCCTGCTGAGCCTTTCTCAGCAGCTTTCCAGCAGGACAGCACCTTTCACTTGAACAGGACGCTGCCAAGGGCACAGGGGACAGGTTTTGGTTTATGTTTTTGCTTTTTGTAGGGAATATTTTAAGGCAGGCTAGGATAAGTTATTGGAATCAAAAATAGAAGGCTAGTTAGTAATTTTTGGGAAAAGACTATGGAAATCAAAGTTTGGAAAAAGTACCACAGCTGGACAAAAACAGACTGTAGGATATGCCTGATTCTGCTGTGACCACTGTATCCTATATAATAAAGAGGCAATATGTAAATTGACAATCATGCCCTCGCACATGATGGACGCCCCCATGTGTTCACAAGATGGCCACGCCCATGTGGTCACAAGATGGCCGCTACAAGATGGCCGGCAAGGGAGGGCAGTTGGGGGTGACCAGGCCTGCAGGGGAGGGCAGTTAGGGGCAACCAGGCCAGCAGTGGAGTGGTTAGGGAGTGATCAGGCTGGCAGGCAGGCGAGCGGTTGGGAGCCAGCAGTCCTGGATTGTGAAAGGGATGTCTGTCTGTTTAGGCCTGATTCCTAGGGATCGGCAGTCGGACATCCCCCGAGGGGTCCCAGATTGGACAGGGTGCAGGCTGGGCTGAGGGACACCCCCCTCCAGTGCACGAATTTTGTGCACCAGGCCTCTAGTCAGGGGTATAACCGTCTAAATATTAGAACATTATATATCAATTTACATCCATGCCCCTGTCCATTTTCCCACTCCAGACTCCCAGCCTACCCTCTAGTGATGGTCCTTGCAATCAGGAGCCCAAATGAGCTCTTTCTGACGCCTGTGATCTGAATGACTTGAATCTGCTGAGATAGGACAGGGCAAAAGCTGGGCTCAGACCCAGGTCTTCTGGGCAGCGTCAGACCCATCCTGATTTGGGCTGTGTGACAGAACAGACAAACTTCCTGGGCAGTTAAGAGTCGGTGTGTTTACCATCTACTCACTTTTCAAAATTTTATTTTATTTTTTTAGCTCAGGATTTCCAGGTTGTCCTAAGTGCCTCCCCAAACAAGACAATCAGAGCAGAGGAGAGGGCGACACAGTTTTGTAGCTGGCAGCGAGGCACCCATCATTTGATGATTTGGAGAACCAACTTTATATAAATTCTCCAGTTTTCCAAGGCAGGAGTGATTCCTCCCCCCACCCCACTCCCTTGTATTCAGGCACTTGCTGGCATTATTTGGACTCAGGTCTCAGTTCAGCTCAAGTAACCCTCTCAATTTATTAAGTAGTTTCTGAACTAAACAAACAGCTCCCCAACAAACAAACACACAAACAATACACTTGTAAGAAAATGTCCTTAGGTGTCTTGTCTTTGTGATATGTGGGTACATTGAAGTGCAAAGCACAAGAGGGAGAAGCCCTTCTTGCCCAGATCTGAGGTCAGTGCTCCTGCAGCCAAGCATCCATCTTTACTTTCATTTTGCTTGTGTGTTTTTTGTTATTGTTGTGTGTGTGTTTTTTTTTGCCTTGTCTTACAGTGTTGATTTATTTTCAAGAAACCCTGTCATGAAAATGAAGAATGCATTTGGTCCCTTGCAAAAGGTGGCTTTATTCCACAGATTGTCCTACAGGGCAAGCCTGCAGGTTGGATGCCCTTGCTTTTTGTTTTTTGAGGTCAACAAGAAATAACTACAGGGAAGTGAACCTAAGCAACGTTAAACTGTTATTAAGTCCTAATCCCATGTTTGAGTTGGAGATCTCAGATAACCAAGGGTAATTTAACCAGGAAACTCTCCTGTCCATTCATAATAGTGAATGTTCTAAGGGGAGAATTTTAATGTCATTGTTTGTTGTTTACCTTTGTAACTGTCAGTACTGAGGAAAGACTTATAAGGAAGAAAATAATGATGGAACTCTACCTTAATCTTAATGATAAGTTACAAGTAGAGCTTTTGCCCTTATTTTTTTATAATACATTTTTTCCATAAAATGTATAGTCTTTAATACAAACATAAGAATAAAAGTGAGTAAAATGCTCTTTCTTGAATTTCTTGTTCCTAAACTCTTTTGCCTCATGATGATCTTCACCATGAAAGTACTTTTTTTTTTATTGTGGTAAGAACACTTAACATAAGTAAAATCTATCCTCGTAATTTTTAAGTGCACACTATTGCTAACTATAGGCACAATGTGGTGCAGCAGATCTCTAGTTTATTCATCTTGCATAACTGAAACTTTATACCTGTTGAACAACTCCCTGTTCCCCCCCCCCCCCCCCCGCCATTCCAGTCTCTGGAAATGACCATTCTACTTTCTGTTTCTGTGAGTGTGGCTATTATAAAGATTTCATATAAGTGGAGTCATGCAGTATTTGTCCTTCTGTGACTGGCTTGTTTCATTTAACATAATGTTTTCCAGATTCATCCATGTTGTCACAAATGGCAGGATTTTCCTCTTCCTTAAGGTTGAATAATAACTCACTGTCTGTCTGTATAGATCATTTTCCTGATCCGTTCATACATCAAGATACACTTAAGTCATTTCAATATCATGACTGCTGTGAATATTGCTGCAATGAATATGGAAGTGCAGATACCTCTCTGAGACCCTGATTTTCATTTTTATTTTTTGTTATATGTACCCAGAAGTGAGATTGCAGGATATATGGTAGTTCTATTTTTAAGTCTTGAGGAACCTCTGTTTCCATAACAGTTTAAGCATTTTATATTTCCACCAACCATATACCAGGGTTCACT
>NW_005354291.1:2371624-2389481 GCF_000412655.1 Myotis brandtii | reverse complement strand
GAGGGGTCCCAGATTGTGAGAGGGTGCAGGCCGGGCTGAGGGACACCCCCCCTCCCGTGCATGAATTTCATGCACCGGGCCTCTAATCAATTATAAGAGAGAATCATTGATTGGCTGCCTCCTGCACACCTCTTTACTTGGGATCAAGTCCACAACCCTGGGCATGTGCCCTGACCGGGAATTGAACTGTGACCTCCTGGTTCATAGGTTGACGTTCAACCACTGAGCCACACTGGCTGGGCTAGTATTATTTTTTTGATAATAGGACTACTGACATATGTAAGGTGATATCTCATTGTGTTTTTAATTTGCATTTCCTGATGATTAGTGATGTTGAGCAGCTTTTCATATACCATTTTATCTCATTGTGTGTCTTCTTTGAAGAAATGTTCTCTTTAAGTTCTTTGCCCATTTGTAAATTGGGTTACTTGTGTTTTTGCAATTGAGTTTCAGGAGTTTCTCATATGTTTTGCATACTTCTTATTTTTTATCCGATATATGGTTGGTAAATATTTTCTCTCATTCTGTAGGTCGCATTTTTCACTCTTCTGATTATTTCCTAGGCTATGCAAAAGCTTTTCAGTTTGATGCAGTCCCACTTTTCTATGTTTTTTTTTTCTTGCCTGTACTTTTGGTATAGTATCTAAAAAATCATTGCCAAAATCAATTTCATGAAGTTTTTCTCCCAAATTTTCTTCTGGAAGTTTATAGCTCCTGAATTTTGTTTAAGTATTTAATCCATTTTGAGTTGAGTTTTTGTGTATGATGTATGATAAGAGTCCAAAATAATTCTTTTTCATGCTTATGTCCAATTTTTCCAGCACCACTTCTTTAAGAGACTATCCTTTCCCCAGTGTGTATTCTTGGCACCGGTGGAATATAAGTTGAGTATGCATGTGTGGGTTTATTTTTCTAAGTTGTCCCACTGTTATGTATGTTTATCCTATATAATAAAAGGGTAATATGCATATTGACCCTAACGGCGGAACCACTTAATATGCAAATTGACCCTAACAGAGGAACCACTGGGAACGACCAGTCGCTATGATGTGCACTGACCACCAGGGGAAGACACTCAATGCAGAAGCTGCCCCCCCTCCCTCCGGTGGTCATTGCACTCCCACAGGGGGTGCTCTGCTCAGCCACAAGCCAGGCTGACGGCTGCGAGTGCAGCAGTGGTGGCAGGAACCTCTCCCGCCTCCTCAGCAGTGCTAAGGATGTCCGAATGCAGCTTAAGCATGCTCTCCGTAGGGAGTGGGCCTAAACCCCTCAGTTGGACATCCCCTGAGGGCTCCAGGGCTGCCAGAGAGATGTCTGACTGCCAGCTTAGGCCTGAACCCCCGGGGCGCAGGCCTAAGCTGGCAGGTGGACATCTCCTGAGGGATCCTGGACTGTGAGAGGACATAGGCTGGGCTGAGGGACCCTCCTGAGTGCACGAATTTTCATGCACCAGGCCTCTAGTTTTTATATAAGTACCATACTGATTTAATTACTGTAACTTTGTAATGCATTTTGAAATAATAAATAACAAAGCTGGAAGCATCACACTTTCTGATTTTGAAATAGTCTTCATCATTTTAAAAGGCAAACACCCCAACTCTCTGGGATTTACCAATGCTTAGAAGATCTGCAGGGTTTTAATTAAACATTGGACGAAGAATGGAGTAAAATAGTATTTATTTTAAAAGAGGATATTCCAAGGTCAACCAATATTTTTAATACAAGCTCCTCAAGGTTTGATAAAGCAAAATGTCGGCTCTATAAATTCATAGTTTTTAAAGTACATACTCTTTTCATACTAAGCTGTGTTCATTTTAAGACTGAGGTGCTCCTTGGGAGCAGTGTATAAATGGGGAGGCTCTGTGCCATATATCGGGTTGTGATAATGGCGTATAGCCACATTAATCTTTAAGATGAGCTCTGAATTTAGTCATTTGGAGGTAAATGCTCTCTAGAGAGATCATCATCAAGAAATAAGTGGGAATAATGACGCTATCTCAAAGGAATTGCATTTGATTGTCTATGTAAAGCATTTGTACCTTCCCTAACACTCAGGAAACACACAATATATAGAAACTGCAAATATTATCAGGAGATATGTGCTGTATGGTTTGCCTCTATACTACCAACAAAAATAACTGCAAAATAAAATTTTAAATAAACAATTTAAATGGTATGAGATAGTTTAAAAAGCAACAGGTTTTAATGCATAAATTGTATGTAAAAAGAAAGAAAAATCTAAGCAATTATTTAAAACTGAAGGCTATTTCCTGAATTAATAAGGTGAGTTTCATTATAGACAATCTAAAAATTTTAGGCTATTTACTATTTATCTGTTGATGCATTTTAATGAGTGTATAATATAACATGAGAAACAGGGTTGGGGGGGGGATGTTTGAAACAGGAGGCTTTTTAACTTTTAAATTTACCTGAAATCATAACCACAATATAGAAAGTCAAAAAGAGCTTATTTAGTATTTGAAATAAATATTTCTACAAATTAAACCTGTTATTCTTCTCATGGTTATATCTGATATTACGTAAGTTTCATCTACCTTGCCCAAATGAGTCAATTCCTTCTGCCTGTTAATGGCTAATATTAGAGCTTTAGCATCAGTTTCGTTTTTTTAAAGGCACTAGTTTACATGAGTTTAAAGTTATGTGTACATATAAACTCTAGTAATGGGAATTTGTTTCTCTAAATATGTGCTATATCCACGAGATCCTTCCACCGACACCCAGATACTTGCCTGTATTGATTATCTTTCTTCTTTTACAGAAATGACCTTTTAGTTTTCAAATTAGATTATGTCCATTTCATTTTTTATAATTAGGGACACAAAAAATATTTTTAGTTTTCTGTTACAGTTTTACCTTTTCATTTTACTTTCATGACAATGATCAATTTCTTCTAAATGTTTATCTACAATTCTTTCATTTTTGTACTGATAAGAAAATGCATGTTTTAAAACCCAGTTGGAAGAAAAATACAAACTTTCCCCAAACATTTAATTGTGAAACAATTTATAAATCCCTAACATATTAATCATACCATTTCCGATTTATTGAGTCATAATGATCTACTCAATTTTAAATTTTACTGACATTTGTCACTCTTTCACCTTTGACATCATTATTCTACTTAAATTATTTCTATATATCCTTCCTTGTTTCTGAATTTGGTCCCAGATTTTTACTGAGATCCTCAGATTTCTTCATCAAAACTATATATTATTGTTCTGTGTTTTTGTCACAAATTCTCTGAAAAACTACAGCTGTAGTAGGGAATCAAAAGTGACCATTGACCATCATGTCTCAAACTGGCTTTTTATGCGAGCCACAACTTTGACTCAAAATAACAAGTAAATAAAAAAATACACTTTGTACAGCTAATCCCTTATTATTTTTTTTCTCTCATCTCTGTTCCACTGAGATTTGGATCATCTATGCAGAACCACCCATGGCTTTTTAGTTTCTTCCCACATGTGATGTGTGGAATCTGTCACAGTTATTTTGCCCAAGTCTGTTTGAATTCCATTTTACTGTTGCAAACTTCAGAGCTCTATGTTGCTTTTGGTTAAACCGATCAACACTTCTAGTGTGACAGAATTAAATTGAAAAAAAAAATCTTGAATTTTTCTCTTTTCCATTTTCATCATAGGAAATGTAGTAGTTAATAAAGTAGAGAAAGCACGAAAAAGTTCAGAGCTTTGGGCTCAACATAGTAATTGAAATGGAAAGTCATGTAAAACCTCCAAGGATGTGTTCTTCCAAGAAGGGCAGAGAATTGTGCAGACACTTTACATGATGGGATATATAAGTAGGGCCCTGGAGGTTCAGATGTGAAAGCAAACTACTGGAGTTAAGCACTTAGCTGAAAATTGCTTTCTATCATCTGAGCTAGAAATAATCAGAAGCCCAGCATGAAGGATTAAAGCAAAATACTTTAGATATATATTTGGCTTCTTTAAAAAAAAATCTTTATTGTTGAAAGTATTACATATGTCCCCATTTTCGCCCCCATTGGCCCCTTCTAGCCCCCTTGCCCCCTCCCCCCTGCCTCTGGCCTTCACCACCCTATTGTCTGTGTCCATGCTTCTTAAAGGTGGACTTTTATTTTTCTTCTATTAATGCCCAGGCTAACACCTGATTCTCTTCACAATATGCATAATTCAAGTGTTCCCAGGTAATTTGTTTTTAAAAATCAGGGAAAAGATGTATCCACAATAAAAACAACTCTCTGGAACTTGGACTGTTGTAGAATATAGAGTGATGCTGGCAGCTTTCATCCAGAATCATGCTGCTAGGAGACTACCAGGGGCATTTGGTACCAAGTTTTCAGGTGAATGAAAAGAGAAATGAGACCTGGAAAAAGAAATTAAAATGCTCCATATCAAAAGCTCTTTGTCTTTGATCCTGCGCCCATTGCTTTTCATCCTTTGGCCATACTATTCAGATGATGTTATCAGAGGAGAAAAACAAGACAGCTAGTTCAGATGTTGCCTAGCGGGGAAGAATAGACAGGAGATAACTTAGAAGGGGTCATGGTTATGGTAGCCAAGTAGTTTTCTAGTCAATTCTGATGTTGAGTCTTTGTCCCTGCTATCAGTACACTTGTGATTGGAAAACAAGTCACTCTGTATTCTTGAATAACCATGATCATAAGACATTGATTTAAATAATGTGGCATCCTCTGTTATAGCTTCTTACTTTCTTTTGTAGTTTTTAATTTTTAAGATCCTGTTTTCCCTTGGGGAGAAAAAAATATTACTCTACTATATAACTGAAAAGTAGTAATTTCTCTAATTACTAGTAATGCTTCATAGTATATATTAGACTTTCCAAAGGCATCTGTTACTATGTTATAGTGATAATGTATATCATTTGGTGGCTGTGTAGGAAAAGTACTTTGCTAACATTTTCTAATTTGTTCCAACAATCTTCTGAGGTAGGCATCATTTTCCCAATGTACTGATGAGAAGACTGAGGCTTAGAGAGATGATGTAACTTGTCCATGGTCACACAATATTGGCAGAACTCTCTAACTTTTGGAAAGCCCTGTATTCCTTTCTTTTACGACTCTCCTCTACGCCATGTGTTTGGGATGAGCTGTCATTGTACTGGTCCACGTTACTCACTATGGCGCTGGACACATGACCCTACCTACACCATTGGAGCCTTTTTGGGAGAAATGATATGGATATTAGGAAAGGGAGGTTTCTCCCTTTCTGAAATTGCTAGCCATAAGGACTACATGAGCCACGGAGTTTGCTGGGCCCCATCTCTCCCACATATGACTTCAGGAGAAAAATAGCCAACTAAGAAGAAAACAAAGCCAAGATAGAAGAATAAGAAAAAAAATTCTGATAACAGCATTTTAGTTTTTGGAAACTCCACAGTTTTCCATGCGGTTGTACCAGTCTGCGTTCCCACCAGCAGTATAGCCAACTAAGAAGAAAACAAAGCCAAGATAGAAGAAAAAGAAAAAAAAATTCCGATAACAGCATTTTAGTTTTTGGCAACTCCACAGTTTTCCATGCAGTTGTACCAGTCTGCGTTCCCACCAGGAGTGCACTGGGGTTCCATCACTTACTGTTTGTTGAATTATTGATGGTAGCCATTCTGGCAGGTGTGAAGTGGTACATCATTGCCATTTTAATTTGCATCTCTCTGCTAATTAGTGACATGACCCATTTCAAACCTGGGACATCACAGTCATTTGAGAACAAAAGTCAAAGTTCTAGCAATTTTTTATTTTATTTTGACTTACCCAAAATATCATTTTGTAATCATATGAGAGTAAAAGCCAAAGTACGGCAATGGTTTACTTCACCCCATACAATGGGATGACTGTAAACTCTGATCTTCCTCACCAGCTCATACTGGTTTTAATGTGCTTCAAACATGCTAGGCTGGCTGGCTCCTGCTTTAGAAACTTTACGTGGCTTATGTATTCTACATGAGACATTTTTCTATAGTAAATCTCATGGCTCATTCCCTCACTATCATTATGGTTCAAAACATCATCTTCTCTGTTGGCTTTCCCCAACAACACTATTTGTTACCGCACCCTCCCTCATTCTCTCCAGCTTCCACTGTCATGCTCTCATTCCCTTTGCTGCTTTATTTTTTCTCCCAACATCCATCATCACATCTTAGCTTATGTATCATGCCTATTGCCCTTATCTCACCACTATCCAGTGAAATGCAATAATCAAGAGGGCAGGGCTTTTGTGCAAGATGCTGCGGATTTAGCAGAGAATCTTAGGAAAACATAAACATTCAGGCCATAGCAAAGATGGGCAGATTATGTCAATTCCATGCTCCTAACATCTAAGTTACTTTGACATCTGAAGACATGGTACAACTTGGAATGCAGGTTTCCCTGTCAGAAGGCCCCGGGAAATAGGATAGCAAAAAGGGAGGAGTTAATATTTCAAGCAAAATGCAATTGATATTAACTTTACTTTGCTAGTTTCATTTTTATTTTATTTTAGTGGATATAAAAGATATGAAAAGTAGATATGAAAAATTTCACTTCATTGCCCATTCCCAATTTCCTCATAAAGTCTTACATGATTTAAATCTCAGTAGGTTTAAACAAGAAAAGCAACTAGGATGCTCCAAGGGGACGAAGGAAAGGCATATTATTATAATTCTACCAGGGGATGCCTTGTAATTCTAGACTCCACAGGGAGGAATATTCCCAGGGCCCAGCGTGGGATGGTGACAGGAGCTAGAAACAATTAAGGTCATGGGTTCAGATCATGTTTCCTCTTCTTTCATCTGCTTACTTGTTGTTTTCACTCCACTTTTCCACCTTCACAGTAGAATATAACTGCGGTATAGCTCCCTTGACTACTTGTTAAAGTTCTCATCACATGCAAAGACTAGCCATCTGTTTTGAATACCTGCACCAAATTTAATGGACTCTACTTAATCACCTGTAGCTGGGAAAGTGACATTGCAAAGTGCATGAGTAGCTGTTAGAAGCCCAACTCTGAGTGGGTAAGAAATTCAGAACAAAGAAGGCCTGGGTAGACAACCCATAAGGCACCATGTCAAAAGTTTCTAATTCTTTTTCAACAGGGATTTTCACCCACCTAATCCTAATTGGTGACATCAACCTTTACAGTGTCCTTTTCCTTACTGTTTATATATTTCTTAACTCAAACTATTAATTTATTAGAAAACTAGTTTGGAGCAGGAGACATTTATTAGTAAAACCTATTTCAATTGAAACAATAGAAAGTTTTAAATCAGCATGAATTCAGAAAAGAATAATAAAAATCAGAGTTTTAAGCAATTTATCTTGAAACTCCAAGATAAAGAATTTTAAAAAAATGGCACATATATTAAATATAGATAAGTTGCTGTCTCTTGTTATTATAACATTTTTTACATGTAGTATCCTAGGCACTGAGTTAAATGTTAAATTAATGCATTATGGATGTGTATGTGTATTAATTTAACATGTATTTTAAGTATTTTTTTTTAGCAATATTGGCTATTTATGTCTAGTTTATGGAGTTGAAAATGAGTGTAAATGCTCAACTCACATTTCAAATGTAAATTTAAAAAATTGTCCCTAGCTATGGGAAAAAAGATTTACCAGAAGCTAAGGATCCTTTTAATATTTCACTAATATATATAACCCATATATGTCATGCATTTTGACACAATTCCCTTCCTCAAATACTGGTTCTGATTTTGCATTACCAGTACAGAACAGAGTGGTCAGTTCCACTAAGGTTTTGCATAAACACCTCTGGTTCTTTTTAAATTAATGTGTTTTGTTAAGATCAATTTGTTTTGTTAAGATAAATCTTAAATTTAGAACTAATACATAATTAATGTAAGTGCATATATAAGAGTCTCTCTGTTTTATAAAGGTAAATTATGATTCAATTAAATATTGCATATGCTTCATTAGATCTTGAAATGATCTTATTTAAATATTGAACATCTTTTAAGAATATTGAGATGGCAATTTCCCCATGATTAAAAATGCTATCTCCATTCTTAAAACTTTAATTTCAATCATCAGCTGTTTCAATCAACATTAGCTCGTTTTTCTTCAGGGAACACAAAGTTTATGAAGAACTTCTCAGATAAAGCTCAGAATCCATCAGGCCATTGTGTAGAACAGTCCTGCTTTAGTGAGTGTTCATAATTTTTAATAATTTCCCGCAGGACAAAGTGTTCTGTGAGCAATAGCATCAGAATCTCATTAATTCTTCAGCAATGTGTATAAAGAGGTCATCATAGATATGTGAGATTATTTGTAAAACAAGTGAATAAATTTATTCTGACTCTGGGGCAATATTGCTTGATAATACTGAGATGACCGATGTAGTAGTCCCAGCCTAAGGGAACCTTTGAGATAAGCATGAGATTCAAATAAATATGTAACTTTACTTTTCACATCTCCTTTCCTAAAGCTATTTAGGAAAATAGCTTTATTATTTAGGTTACTTTATTTTCATTTCTTATTTTTTCTAAAAAGACAACTCTCTTTCCTTAATTTACCTCTCAAGCACATTCCCTGCATTTTTCTGAGGGCTCCCACATTGGTACACTCTGTGTCCGTATGCACCTGGGCGGGCGACGAGTGATGAAATCCCTCTTCAGACACAGCTGGACCAAAAGGCCATTGAGTACCAAGACCAAAGAAGAGTTACATTTCAACCTTCTTGACCATTTCTTTCTAACCCTAGAAAATCCCTTAACAATTGAGGCAGTATTTTCTTACACATTAGGTACAGGATTTTAAATAGAGCTATCATAAGAGAGCCAACTTTTTTGTTTGTTTGTTTGTTAATCCTCACCCAAGGATATTTTTCCATTGACCTTTTAGAGGAAGTGGAAGAGAGAGAGAAACATCGATGTGAGAGAAACACATCGATTGGTTGCCTTCTGCATGCCCCCAACCAGGGCCTGAGCCAGGGAGGAACCTGCAACCAGGGTACATGCCCTGGAGTTGAATCAAACCTGTGACCTTTTGGTCCACAGGCTTTCGCTCTATCCACTGAGCCAAATCAGCTAGGGCAAGAGCCAACTTTTTAAAAAGTATGGTTTTTGTTGATTTTTAGAGAGAGAGAGGAAGGGAGAGAAATAGAGAGATAGAAACATCAATGAGAAAGAAACATCAATGGGCTGCCTCCTGCATGCCCTCTACTGGGGATCCAGCCTGCAACCTGGGCATGTGCCCTGATCAGGAATCAAACCAGTGACCTCTTGTTTCCTGGGTTGACACTCAACCACTAAGCCATACCAGCTGGGCCAAGAGAGCCAACTCTTGAGCCAAAGCATGCATGACTGATAACATGCCTTAGGAATAAGGAACATTGTTTACTTAATCAGGGTGTCCTGGGCCTATGCTAGAAGAATGCTACCACACTATCTAAAATGATAATTTTATTCTTTCTCCGTAAATATATTAATGTTTTGTTTTCATTATTTTAGTCTCTCCAGAAAAATCAGAATCTTCTCATGGGCCATTTAACCCCCATTTACTAGTAAACTACTGAAACAGCCAAACACAGACTGCAGGGGTTGTTTGGATAACAGATGCCAAACTTTACCTGTTGAGGTCTCATCACAGGACAGAGCTGTTGGTTTATTTTTGACTGAGAGAGTGAGCTCTAAACTGAGAATTCAAAGACAATTACCGTTCTGGCACTCAGATATCCTAGGCTCCAATCTTTTTGAACCTCGGCTTCTTTATTTTAAAACAGAGATTAAGAACATTTACTCTCTGACCTTATAAATCTGTGATTATTCCTTAACAGGCATGTAAAGGCAACCTGAGATATCACATATGACTTAAGGTAGGAAATAGTTAAAGCAGCTGGACAGAAATGAATTCACTCGTTTTACTATATGGGGAGAAAAGGAAAAATAAAAAGAGCAGGTAACCTGGTCCAATTGTCTCGTCCACAGGACCTATGGGTAAATAGACTAATGATCTTTGCCAGAAGGAAGAGGTCTCCTCTCTGAAATGCCCATGGCAGAAGTCCCTGGGTAAGATTACCCATAGTAAATAGAACACAAAATCTGTGAGGCCTGGCTCCCTGGAGGATGCCACATGGACAGTACAGTTCTCTGGGGGAAATAAAACAGAGATGTTACATAAATTCAATGCTTTCTATGGTATGAAGAGCCCTGGAAACCTCATTGAGAGACTTCATTTATTCTGGGCAACGGTTTCCTGACCTTGCAGAAAGAAAGGGCCTGGGAGAGCCTATCAGAGTCCCAGACCCTCCTCTGTTTCTACTGAGCTATTTGATTATTAAGTGTCCTTAAAACTATTTAGTAAAGCTTGATGGGTAAAATCTCTGCTTTGCGTGAATTTGATTTGAAAACATTTTCCTACACATTTGCTCAATGAACAATATTGCTGTGTTAATAATGCATGTAGGAATTTTTTTCTTGCATTATTATAAGAACTTAAAATTTTATGTAGGTAGCCTTTCAAATAAGTGGAATTTTGATCCGGAGCTTTAAACTTAGTGCTGTTTGTGGAGTTCCTTTAGAGAGAACTCTTTATGTTATCTTCAGTCTGTATTATCTCTAATATATCTTGCAGAATTTTATTGAAATTCTCGCATGCAATAGTTGGCTTCTTGGATTTCTTGTTCTTTTTCAGATTATTTCTACTCTTTTTAATACTATTGTCATTTTAGTTGGTGTTGTGGTGGGTGGGGATCTGCAAAGAGAAGTGTGTATAGTTAAACATATCTTAGTTCACTATTTTGAATTAAACATTTTAATTCCATTATATCAGCCAGAAAAATAAAGATCAAAAATGTTGTAAAAGGCTCAAACTAAAACAACTATAAATAGTGAAGCCAGAAGTCAAATCCTTAAATTTATTGTCTTGAAAAATGCATGTTCTTTTCATTATGTTACATTATTTCTCTCCAGTTAAAAAAATACACCAAAACCTGGGGAATAGATTGTTCTTTAAAGAAGAATAATAGTTTGATAAGTTAAAAGGGGAGGGCGATGTTAGGATATTTTAGTGAATAATAAAAATAAAATAAAAATTATAATTTTTCATATTTTCAGAGAAACATCTAAAATAATAACAATCTTTAGTCCTTACATAGTTCTTACTATGTGCTAAGAGCTACCCTCAGGTCTTCACATGTTTACTTCATTAAGCCCTCACATCTGCCTTATGAGGTAGTTTTATTATAATTTCCACCCTAAACATTAGGATTAAGGCACGGAGAAGTTACCTCAGCACATCACACAGCTAGTCAAATAACAGAGAAGGGATTAAAATCAAAGAAATCTGGCTCCAGAGTTGATGCTTACTGATATGAACATTTATTATGAGATTAAAATTAAGTGATTAATATTTATATGAAATACAGTTTAAAAAAAACTTGGACTTATTTCTTTTAGTCTTTAGGTATACTTCCTTATATTTATTTGCAAATGAGATGTTTCTTGCAGAGTTTTGACTGTGAACTATTAGCTGGGGAAGTCCTGAGAACCGGAGTTTGAAAGCATTACCTTCCAAAGTTAGCCATACACTCAAATTCCTCCCTCTGCACCAATCTATCCATGATACACACATGGATGCCAGGTGTAGACAGCATTAGGATGGGCACAGGATAGTGTAATCTTTACAGTGGCAGAGTTTAATAGACTCTATGGAGCTTTGAGAGGCTAAGACAACTCATGGCACTGCTTCTATATTGGATCTATGGATGGTGACAGAAATCTTGGGAGATGACACAGATGCTGGCAATAAAGGATCTACCTGTCCAATCTATCTAATTTATTTATCACCGATTCTATCTATCATCTATCACCTCTATTTCTATTTTAGTCCTCCTTCTTCCCAGTTGGCAATGACTCAATTTACAAAAAGGAAGCCTGTGTGAAATTACAAGAAGAGATTTTGGCATAGTAAATCTCACAGTCTATACTGTCATCCTTGTTCCTGGTCAAAAACTGATCAAGGAAAAAAGGGAGCAGGGAAGGGTTACGAGATGAAAATTCCTTTTGCAGTTATCAAAGTATCAAATATCAGACTGCCTTATTATCACTTTATATGGTGCTTTGATCTGGTGTTAATTGTCACTGTGCAATGCTGATCAATATCTGATCACCTCAATTCCCTGACTGGACACTCATCGGCATGGCAATTCTGAAGAAGAGCCTCTGAGAAATGACATCCATATATACCATATGCCAGAGAGAACGTCTTGTTTGTGTGCAAGTGAAGAACAGCTGGGGAATTAAAGATAAGCTGTTTACATCTGAGTAAATATTGTAAAGGGATCCCTGGAAACAGAGAAAGGAAGACATGAGGGTATCAGAGATTAGAACGGTGATTTAACTAAGTGATTTTTTTTTTGATTTTGGATGTTTAACAACATCACATGCATTAACGTGGCACTAGAAAACCTGATGCCACAAAGAGCAAGTGAAGCACAATAAGATTAGCTTGTGCTTCAAACTCTGCATTCAAGACATTGACATTCTAGGCCTGTAGTTACATAACCGTTGCATAATATAAGGTAGTTATATAACTGTGTTATGTTTTTAATAAATTGATAAATTGAATAATCAATAAATGATTATACTAAAAAAAGTTCTTTGACCTTTTGTCAGTTATTTCGGGCATTTTTAGCATGGGAAAAAGCTATTTTCTCAGGAGAAATATAGCAGAATGCTTAAACGTAGTCAGTAGTATTAGGAGCAATATCTTTCTGGATAATATCCTTAGGCAAGCTCCAATTATTCTTGGTCTATCCTGGATGACCCAAGGGGCCTGTAACCTCCTCAGGTAGGATGTTCCATGCTGAATTCCTAGGAGAACAGAATGTAGCTGAGTGTTTTAGAGCTTGTGGCTAAGGACAGTAACTGGAAAGTTCCATATATAAACATGTGCTCTATTTATTTCTTTCCTTCCCCTTTACTTCCCTCTCCCTCCTCCTTTTCTTCACCCTCTTTTTCTATCCTCCTCCTTTTATAGGTTATTCTATAGAAATCTGACCATTTATCTGTTAATAAGGTACAGAGGACTTTTCCCCATCTCCAAGCTATTTCCTCTGGGTCTTTTTAGCCATTGATATAAATGACCTATATTCAAAGACCTGAATTGCTCTGTGTCTTGTAAGTCAGACTGTATCTCCTACTTATTTCCCCTAATTTTTTTTTTTTAGCAAAATGACTTATCTGCAGAAAGTGCAAAATAACTTTTATATATAATTTTGGTTACATCTAGTAGAATATTTTTTGTTGTTGTTAATCCTTACCCAAGGATATTTTTCCATTGATTTTTAGAGAGAGTGGAAGGGATGGGGAGAGATATATAGAGAGAAACATCGATGTGAGAGAGACATGAGTCTCGACTGGGGTTGGGGAGCAAGCCTGCAACCGGGGTACATGCCCTTGACCAGAATTGAACCTGGGACCCTTCCTTTCTTGGGCCGATGCTCTATCCACTGAGCCAAATGGGCCAGGGCTAGTAGAATTTTTATGGATCAATTCAATACTTTCTATTTATTTAATGGTACTACTGTCACAAAAGCAAGATAATTTATGCTTTTTGTATAAAACACACAGATGCATTAAAATTCAACCTTTTCTTGGTCTTTAAGGATTAATTACTTAAAGCAAAATCTGGAACAGTTTTCTTTCTAATGCAGCCAGAATTTCTAATGCAGAAGGTGGAGAAATCACAGAATGGCAGAATAGGGGAGGAGGCAATTCTATTTATTCCAACACTGGAATACATCCTGAGATCTGTCCTATAGAATTTGACTCATCATTTCCTAAGCATTTCATATATATTTTTTATACTTGTATTTGTATTTTTTGCATGGAGTAAATTCCTCCATTTGGTAAACTTTTACCTATCATCTAAGAATAAGAAAAAACTCTATCTCCAATATTTCCAACTCCAGGGACAATGAAGAGCATCCTTTTCAATGCCAATTAGACTCATTGAATAATAGCTATTATTATACGTCATTCACTTATAGTGCAGCCTTCCCCAGAGAGTAGTAGGTTGTCCATGAATAAAGTAATTATGAATAATAGAAATATACTTTCTTATTCACAAAGTATTGATTATCATTGTTTGTTAAATTTCTTATATATGGAAAAAATAGGCCGTCTTTACTAAAACCTGTACTTGATCTATATATTCTAATATTTTCTGACTTTAAATATCCTGAAATATAAGAATCATGGGTTTTCATTGAGTTTTTTAAAAGCTTTATTGAGATACTAGTGCCCTGGTGCATGGATTCGTGCATATTGAAAGGTAATTAATTAGAAGGTGGCTGGCAGGACAGGACAGGGAGAGATGGGCTGGACATGCCCTGGAGCCAACCTCCCATGGTCCCTACCCGGCTGGCTGCACCCAGGTTGGTGTCTGTAGAGTAAGTGGTGTCCCTCTGGCAGGTGGGGTCCCTCGGCCTGGCCTGTGGGGATCAGGCCGAAACCATCTCTCCGATATCCCCTGAGGGGTCCCAGATTACAAGAGAGTGGTTTTCGGGTGACGCATCCCAGAATCGGGCTGCCTCCTCTCTGGTTCCTGGTGCATCACCCGAGAACTGCAGCTGCCACATTACCACAGCTCAGCAGCTCCTGCGTTGAGTGTCTGCCCCCTGGTGGTCAGTGTGCATCATAGCTACCAGTCATAGCACCTGCCCCCTGGTGGTCATTGTGCGTTATAGCTACCTGTTGGATGGTCGAACGGCCAGATGGTCGCTTAGGCTTTTATACACATAGATAATTTATATACTATAAAATTTACTCTTTTAAAATGTACAACGCCATAGTTTTTAGTATATTCCTAAAGTTGAGCAACCATCACCACTACCTAATTCCAGAATACTTAATCATCAAATAAAACAGGGGTTGGGAACCTTTTTTCTGCCAAGGGACATTTGGATATTTATAACATCAGTTGAGGGCTATATAAAATTATCAACTTAAAAGTTAGCCTGCTATATATGGCCAAACATTTAATTAACTCACCCCTAATGCCTTGGCAGGGCCAGACCAAATGATTTCATGTGCCTTATAGGGGTGGGAGCCAGACATTCCCCACCCCTGAAATGAAGAAACCTGTATTCATAGCAGCCATTCTGCATTTTCCCCATTACCCAGACACCAGCAATCACTAATTTCTGTCTCTATGGATTTTCCTTTTCTGTATATTACATATAAATGGAATTATATAATATGTGGCATTGTGTCTGGCTTCTTTCACTAAGCACAATACTTTCAAGGTTCATCTTTGTTATAGCATATATCAGTATTTTATTTCTTTTTACGGCTAAATGATATTCCATGTATATACAGTAATCCCCCCTTATCTGTGGTTTCACTTTCTGTAGAATCAGTTACTTACACTCAACTGTGGTCTGAAAACATTAAATGGAAAATCCCAGAAATAACAATTCACAAGTTTTAATTTCCATTCTGTTCTGCGTAGCATGATGAAATCTTACACTGTCCTGCTGCTTTGTCCTGCCAAGATATGAATTATTCTTTTGCCCAGTGTATTCATGCTCTATATCTACCCTCTCATTAGTCACTTGGCAGTTGTCTGATTGTCTGAGCCATGGACTAGAAGAGCTGTGACAGAATTTTAAGTTTAAAGGCAAGGAAAAGGCAACACAAACACGACCTCACACATTTCTTTTTAAAATATATTGAGCCTGCAATGACCCAATATTGTGCAAGGCAGAGGGAAAAAGCACAGGGAGGATAAAATCAGGTTTCCACATTCAAGGGACTGACAGTTTAGTCCAGGAGACATATAAAACCACATGCCAAACAGTGCAAATGCCATAGAATTTCTTAGTAAATTATACGTAGTTACTGCAAGTGCTGTGGAAGTAGAGAGAAGATTGATGAGGGTTGGCGCACTTTGGTGAAGTATATTAGTGAAGACTATTTTCTTCAGTATCTAGTAGAAAACTGACAAACTAAAGAGCTTAAGTAATAGAAACACTTATCCTAAGGAAAAGTCTATGTAGACAAGCCTGGTTTTGTTAAACAGCGTGGCTCTTGATAAAAACCTTTAAAATTATTTTGTGGTTTCTCTTCAGTGGCTGGAAAATGCATGATAAAGGCCTGTCCTGTCCTTCGATTAAGAAAGAAAGGCATAAGCAACAGGTTTCTGAAGTAAGAGACAGAGGAATCCTCTCAGAAGGTTATCAGAGGGCTTACTGTGCCTCATTGTTCACGCAGACGGCACCCCTCAAAGCAAGGGAGCCTCTGACAGTGAGTAACTGGCAAAGGTGACACCATGTTTGGCTCCCACAACTCAAAATCCTCCCCTGAGGATTCAGGAGGGCCCTGTTTTGCAGGAGATTAGGGAATATCGGCCCAGTTACCTAAACATAAACTAAGGAATCTATTAGCTGGAAAGGAAAGGTGGTCTTGGGGAGATGTGGTGTTCTTCCATGTCAGTAGTCATGTTTCTTATATTTTATATAAAAAGTAACTATATATATAAAACCCTAAGCGACTGGTAGACTGTTCAACTGTTTGACCTGTTGCTATGATGCGCACTGACCACCAGGGGGCAGATGCTCAATACAGGAGCTGCCCCCTGGTGGTCAGTGGGCTCCCACAGCAAGAATGCTGCTCAACTGACCTACAGGCGCCAGACGCAGCGTTCAAGGCATGCGAGTGCTGCTACGACAGCACAAGCCTCTCCTGCCTCCATGGCAGCTACTGCAGCAGCGGCAGGCACAGTGGGGCTGGGATGAGCGGGAGCAGTGCAGCACCTGGCCCGTGCTTGGGCTCCTCCCTGGCCGTCTGCCACTTTGTGTACTGCCCTGGTGGTCAGTGGGCTCCCACAGCAAGAATGCTGCCCAACTGACCTACAGGCGCCAGACGCAGGGTTCAAGGCATGCAAGTGCAGCTACGACAGCACAAGCCTCTCCAGCCTCCATGGCAGCTACTGCAGCAGCGGCAGGTGCAGTGGGGTCAGGATGAGCAGGAGCAGTGCAGCACCTGGCCCGGGCTTGGGCTCCTCCCTGGCCGCCTGCCACTTTGTGTACTACTATATCTCTCAGGGGATGTTGGACTGCCAGGTTGAAACCAGCAGTCCGACACCCCCTGAGGGGTCCCGGATTGCGAGAGGGCACAGGCCAGGCTGGGAGACCCTACCGGTGCACAAATCGATGCACTGGGCCACCTCTAGTATTTTATATCACTTTGTATATTCAATATGAAAGCATGCACAGTTTATAATCAGTATATGTGAAACCTAATTCATGTTTCATAGTAATTATCCTATCTAATAAAAGAGAAACATGGTAATTAGCGGTACATCCGCTACCCTTCCCATTGGCTAATCAGGGCCATATGCAAATTAACTGCCAGCCAAGATGGCGGCCGGCAGCCATGCACTGAAGCAAACAGGGAGGCTTGCTTGCTCCAGTGACTGCGGACGCCAATGTTTCCCACCTGACTTGCCGGCCTCTCAGCTGCAACTCTAAGCAACTATGTTGCCAATATAGAAGCTAAACAAAACCCCAGAAACCTGCTTTAGTCAGCCGGGCTTCAGCCAGCCGGACCGCAACATTGTATCAAATACAGAAGGTAAACAAAGGCCAGAAACCTGCTTTCAGCAGCCGAGGCCTCAGAGCTAAAGCTGGCCCAGAATAGAAAGAAAAAAAGAAGAAAAGGAGCAGTTGGGAGCTTCAGTCACCCACCAGCCTGAAAACGGCCCTCAGCCCCTCAACCTATTGGCCAGGCACCCCAGTGAGGACCCCCACCCTGATCCAGGACACCCTTCAGGGCAAACCAGCCAGCCCCCACCCGTGCACCAGGCCTCTATTTTATATAGTAAAAGGGTAATATGCCT
>NW_005354291.1:2338914-2370852 GCF_000412655.1 Myotis brandtii | reverse complement strand
CTGATCGGCCCTGCTCTGTGCGTGACAGGGTACAGAGCCCCAACCCCCCAATCGGCTGTACCCTGAGCATTACTAGGGGTGGCATTGCAACCTCCCAATCCGCCCTGCTCTGTGCATGACAGGGGGCAGCGCCCCAACTCCCCAATTGGCTCTGCTCTGAGCCCGACCAGGGGCTGCACCTAGGGATTGGGCCTGCCCTCTGCCACCCAGGAGCAGGCCTAAGCCAGCAGGTCGTTATCTCCTGAGGGGTCCCAGACAGCGAGAGGGCACAGGATGGGCTGAGGGACCCCCTCTCCCCCTGAGTGCACAAATTTTTGTGCACCGGGCCTCTAGTAAACTTTATAAAAGGAAAACGGAAATATTTTAAGCAAAGATGAACCAGCCTAGAAATAAAAACCTGAAGGGTTTTAGTCCAGCAAAAGAGAACAATCATTTCAAATTTGATTTTTGTAAATTAAGCAAAGTTGAAAAGTGGACTCTTATTGAAAAAGACTAACACAACCTATGGTATAGTTTTCCCAAAAGAAAAAAAAAAAGTAAAGCAGACACTGTTTGCTAGTTCAAAATGGCATTACCTAAAATGTGTAAAAATGCTGCACACAAAGAAAATCCTCAATAATTCAAAGTAAAGGAGAATTGGTCAATAAGAATAAAATTGTTAGTTTTGTGGCATTTTGAAAAACATTTAACTCTTGTGACCTTTACAATAGAAGAATAAAACATTTTTCATTTTTACTCTTTTCTGTTGAGTCGTTCTGGTATTTGCTGGCCCGACACTGCATTTATTATTAAATTGTCTGCATGGTTCAGGGAGTAAGCCTTCAGAGACTGACTAAGCTAAGGCTAGATAGACAGCAATAAATAATAAATAACAACAATAATAATTTAAAAATTTGCATTTCTCCAACATCCTCCAGTTGCGGAAGCTAAAGTGGTTTACAAATTGTAATTAAGCTTCACAAGATTCCAGTGAGGGAAGCAAATGATGTTGTCTAGATGGGAAATAAGGAACTAAAAAGTTAAGTAAGTATGTGAAGGTCACACATAAATTAATAACAGATTCAGAAATACTCCCCATGATTTCTCTAAAATTCTCTTTTCAATCTCCCTAACTTTTGATTGTATCCTTTAATTTCTCCCTATATTTTTTAATATTGAGATTCACACTTAAAGGAAAAAATCCTCTAACTTGATTTAACTATTGAAATCTCTGAGCTACAGATTTGGGGACTTATTCTCAATTTTTTATTTGTTTATAATGGTCTATGTACCAGTTTCCATGGCTACTGAAACATATAATACCATTTCTCCCTACTCTGTAGGTGGTAGATTCTGAACCTGGAAGGAAACCAACTCTAGGAAATGATAAATTATGTTTGCTATGTTCCCATTGCCAATGAGCTCAGCTGTTGCAACAGTACTGAGACTGACAGGAGTACTGCTAAGTTAACCTTAAAAAAACCAAGGAGACATTGAATAATCTGAATTTTCATTTACCAGATAACTCTGCCAATGTATCAACTAACAACATATAGGGTGTCCCAAAAAATGTATGCATATATTTTAAATAATTATAGAGGCAGTGTTTATTAAAATACATTTCATTTTCAAAATTAAGCTATCAGCTGTTAAAGTGTGTATACATTTATTGGGACACCCTTTATATTTCATATTTCATGATCAGGTACTAATCTTCTGACCTGGTCAGATCTAAATGAAATACTTTTATAGATTTATTTAGATATTTCAGAATAACACTTATTTGGGGTAGAGGAAGTTCTTAGTTTAGTTGTCAACTTTTTTTAAATTCTTGTATCTTGGATACTGGGATTCAGCTTTAAATAGGAAATTAGTGTGCTTAAGTTTGAACTATGGTTTGGGAAGTAAGAAATGTGGTATCTGTCATTATGCAATTTTTCCTTGTTGATAACAATGTTAAATAATAACACAAATATAACAAGAAACTCCAAAAACTTCAGGTAGATAGATAGAATCTTTAATGTTTTAGCGTTTTATGGGTAGTTCAGTGAGTTAACTTGGACATGATTTCTATATAGGCTGAGTCTTTTATCAAGAAAAAAAATTCTATTCTTTAACCAAAGTCACCATAAACCCAGCCACATACATGAGACATTTGGTTCCAAGAGAGGCTGATTAAGTACATGAGGGGCTTTGATCAGGCATTTCCCAAAATTGTGAAGATATAATCCGAGTCAGCCAGCTAGCCATCTTCCTATATCTGAACTACCTTCTTTTTCTTCAAAGTAGAAAATCATGATCACAGATTTTTTTAAAAGTATATTGTAAAGGTTATTTCCTAAGGCCAAAGAATGAGGAATTAAATGGGATTGGGGAAAACATAATACTTGTTAGCAAGGGCGGAGGTAAGAAGATGCAAAATCAAAGGCAGTGAAATAAGTGAGAGAAACATCAGATAGTTTAAAGGAGCAAAAGTAAAGGAATTCAGCAAAAGTTAAAAAGAGTTCAAAGGAGCTTCCACATGCCCATTTCTATTTAGTCTTCAATTCTTGCTAGTGATGAATGCAAAGTATAATTCAGGGGGAAAACAGCTTCTGAGACTTAAATCACTTTTTTCTTCTTCTAATATATGCTAAATAAGTATACATCAATTTAAAATCTAAAAAGAAAATATATGAATAAGCTATAAATATCTTTAGTTGTTCAAAATCTTTAGATTTTGATTGGAAACAGTAGACCTGAATTTTTATGTTCTACTCATTTTGTCATTGGTGGCAAATATATGACAGGAATCTCCAGATACATCCCTGATACGAAACAATAAAACAGAACAATATTCTCATAATGCCTACATATATACACAAATATCCTCACAGCTTTAGCAATTAGTGCATACCTAATTAAGAAAAATGGAGATAAACACCTGTCAAGTAAGATTGTGCAATATTTATAATTACATTTCACATTATTCTAAAAGATGTCATAATATTTTCTAAATGAGTTTTAGCACTAGCATGCCTAATATTTTACAGGAAATAAATCTCCAATTTCTTTAGACATCATTGCACATAAGTTTTATAGGTTATCAAGGAATGATCAATTTTAGCAGATGATTTTCCTCTAAGTGACAGCATGTAATGCCATTGATCTAACAGGCTGAAATTGGAAAGTTACACCATTTTCACTCCAGTGTAAACCTTTGCATACCTGTTCAGCAATGAAAATCTTTGATTTAGTTAGAATATATTTGGTCATCTATTGTGTTGTCTGACATGTAACTTATATGGTTAACTAATCAGATATTGTTGAAATTCAGGAAATACTGCACGATAAAGCATAGTGTTATTGGTGTATTTGCAACATTTGAAGATAGATAACCTATAGGTAGATATACAGATAAATATAAATATATTAGAGGCCCAATGCATGAAATTCCTGAAAGAGTAGGCCTTCTTTCCCCCAGCTGCTGGTACCGGCTTACTTCCGGCACCTGGGACCCGGGCTTCCCTCTGGCACCTGAGACCCGGGCTTCCCTCACAGCCCCAGCTTCGTCCGTAAGGTCATCTGGAAGGATGTCTGGTCTAATTAGCATATTATGTTTTTATTATTATAGATATACATAAACTATAAAGAAAATAAATCACATTTATGTAATAAATGTGCACATTTATGAAAAGTTAAAGGGAGATGTAGCTCTAAAATTCAAAATTTTAAAAGCTTTTATCTACTTTTTAGTGCTGAGAAAAGGTTCAGTGCAATACCATATTTTATCTAAAATTTTCATGGTGCTCATCAGAAATCTTTGATTACACATCTGTTACTTGACCTCATTCAGTAGATTTTACTTCTTTTTCTGTGTTTATGCCTCAAAATCTAAACATTAAAACCATATTCCTGGCCTCTGAAAGCATATCTTCACCCCTGGACAGAGTGGTTTCACATCGATGACCACAGGAACTGCCCATTTATTTGATCACCACTGAGCTAGTTTCTCTAGTTCACTTTATCCAATTAACAGCACAGCAAGCATGTCAATTTTCATACTGTGGTAGCCACCTCAAACACCATTCTTTTATTTTTTTATTATATAAAATTTGGAGTCATACAACATTTCCGTATACTGGATGACCCTCCAACCAACTCACCCACACCTGCCAGGGCCTTAAGAGGTTTTTAATAAAAAATGGGGATAGCCAAGTTACCATAATAAATGTTAGCTGCTAAAATCATAAAATGTAATAATGACTTTCAATTAAGTATCCCAATGGCAGAAAAAAAGAATCCAATTGAGTTAAATATTTTGCATTATCTTTGACAAAATCACTGAGTGCTTTTCTGGGTGTATATAAACCCATATGTCATCATGTTTATTAAAAAATAGAAGAATCCATCCTTATGTTTATTTTACTTATATTATTTTGTTATACAGTTGTTGTTTTTTGTTGTAAGATGTAGATAAGTTAAGAAACAATTTTTACTTTTTGCAATGGCATTTTATTGTTATTCAACAAATATGTATTTATTTATATGTTTTCCCACTTAAAGACTGCTTTAGTTTCTGTGACAAGCCTTAATCTGCTTGTCACCAAAATGATGGATCTGCTTAAGGGAGAGTCATGCTCATTTGCCAGTCTAACATCCTGACCTCAAAGAGATAATGGTTGCGCTTTGATGAAAGATATGAATCTTCATATTCAGGAAAACGAATCCTGCCTGCTTTGGTTCAATCACTAGAGTCCTCTTGTGGTTGTTTGTTTTGAATTTTTATCCAGAGTTCACAGTTATTTAGAGGATAATATTCCCACTCATGGGTTAGAGCCAATGCATAGCTATATTCTCCACCCTTTTCCAGAGGACCAATCAATTTGGCATTTGTTGAGTGTTTAGGAATTTTTTTTCTGTTTCAGTGTTGCCACAGAGAAGGAATTACATCATTCCCACTTGGCTTTCCACTATCTTGCTAGGTGTTCTATTGCCCTCCAAGTCACTTCATCCTGTTTTGTCACATCCTCACCCACACACATCATGAAAGTACTCTACAGCCGCAGGATCATGGCCCCTTTCAAGTAGAGAAGAGCCTAAAGCCAAATTTTTCTTAAATTTTTAGCTCTCACAGGCCGTTGTATTATCCTAACCCCCTTGGAAATAAGAAAATAAAATATTTCCCATCCGACACAGATAATTCTCTAGGAATTGAAGATGCACAACTAAGCAGTCTCTTTTCCTGGATTAAATTTGGAAAATCTATTACTCTCCTATAGGTGTAACAAATCCTGCCCCTCTGCCTTACTCAGTGTCTCCAATTTCTCAGTAGACATGTCTTAGACATAATGATCCTATTTTCCTCTCTTCACATTATGCTTCTATGCAGAGAAGCATGGTTTGCTTCTGCAGCATAATCTCATTTCTTAGTTGAATCAATTCAGTGGTATCCATAGTTGACTTAAATGTCCCATTCATCTCAAGGAAAACAATACTATATTAAACACTTCCCTCCCTGTAAAATGTAAGATACACCCAATCTTATTTCCCTGACAATGATTAATAACAGCTTTGTAGCATTTAGTTTGAAGTATGCAGCCCAGGGAAAGTTATTTTGAAATATTCAACCATTCAGTGATAATTTTCCTTTCTAGCCCCTGTTTATGAGTTCTCTGTTTCAATTTTTTTTCCCTTAGTCACAACTCACAATTCCTTTCCAGCTTGTTAATTTGCTTTCTCATTCTTCTCCTGTACACCTTCTGCTTTTACTATAAATCAGCTCAACCTTATTTCTCCTCACTCTAGCCAATCAAAATGAAATATTCAACCATTCAGTGATAATTTTCCTTTCTAGCCCCTGTTTATGAGTTCTCTGTTTCAATTTTTTTTCCCTTAGTCACAACTCACAATTCCTTTCCAGCTTGTTAATTTGCTTTCTCATTCTTCTCCTGTACACCTTCTGCTTTTACTATAAATCAGCTCAACCTTATTTCTCCTCACTCTAGCCAATCAAAATCTGTTGTGGTTTTTTTTTTTTTTTTTTTTTTTTTTTTTTGGTGGTGATGGTGCGGGGTTAGCTTCATTAGTAATTAACATGCATAAAATCGGTCCTATCTAGAGACATGAGAATGTATAACAATTGAGAATTTTTTTTTTCCAAAGAGAAAACAATGAAAGAGCCCTGTATCCGTTTATTATGTGATTGTTTGAGTTAGGAGCCATTCAGGACATTTTAACATTCTGTGCTCATGTCTTCAATTCTGATGTCAAAATAAATGCTAGATCAGTAATAGAGCCCTTTGTATCAGTATGCTGAAGTTTGCTTTCACTGATATTTGGAATTTTCCAGTCTAGGCTTTTGTAAAATCATATTTAGAGACATTGAAATCACATTATGATAATCACATCAGCACTGAACTTTTCAATTGAATATGGAATGCCCGCTTATACTCCCATAATAGCTGCTTTTTACAGAAAAAAAGATATTTTAATGAATTTTAGTCACTGAAACACCAAATTATAATAAACTAAAATAATATAAAAATATACCATGTTGAAAATAAAAAGAGTTTTTAAACAACTGAGAAAATGTTGGCACAATTATTGAATGAATGCTATGACAAGAAAGTTGGCATTTACCTCAGGCTACAGATCTCCCAAATATTTTAATGATGTGGCTGCCTTCTCTGGATTAGTATCAAACAGCATGTTCAAGCATAATGAGAACACAATAAAACAGCCTTAAATGTTATCTAACTGAATAAAGGTTAAAAATGATATCAATGGCACCTCCCAGGCAAACTTTCCATCAACAACATCACTTATCTGAGTTGTCTGTGCATTACCTACTAAATAATATTAAGTTGACTGTTCAATAAGAAAATGAGAAATATGATCTCATAAAGTTTAAATCACATAAACCAAATAGAAGTTTGTATTCTGAGTTATGAGTCTTACCATCATTGATCATTTCTATACACCATTAAAAGCTCTTAAAATTTGTGCCATTAGGTGATTTAAGTTAGGGAGTTCTTCAGTGATCTATAACAAACTATGCTTTGCACTGTTTTTATATAAATACATACCAAAAAGTAAATTCTAAAGTGATACTAGTTTCCCATGATTCTCTTAACTCCCTGTGAAGTCATGAGATTTTTTTCAAGGGATCCTCTAATAATGTCTGAAACATACTATTGACCCTCTTTCCACTCATTTGTAATAATCTCTCTACCAACCTCATTTTTTAAAAAAAGGCTTCTATGACAGCCAATGTATCTATTTAGTCTGAACCCTCTTCGGAGTTCCTTTCTGATCACCTCTAGGATTTTTTTCACCTCCTTGGCTTGTAGACATTTTAGAATTACAAAGTTCACTTGACCTCATTTTCTCTCCCTACACAACCAGCTCTCACTCCTCCCTGTCATCCCATTTTAGTGAATGTTCGCAACATTCACTCAGCCATTCACTTGTCAACCTGGAAGTTATCCTGGCTTCTTCTTCTTTCTCATATCCAATTAGTAATGAATGCTGTCACTTTTATTTATTAAATATCTCTAAATCATTTACCCTGTATCCTATATCCACTACCCTTGTCTTGGTCCAGTTATTTGTCCTCTATCACCTGCATTACTGCAATTGAAATGAAACTGTAACTGTGAAGGTTCATTCATTTACATACCAAATATTCATTGAGCACCCATGCCGTTTCAGATTCTGAACAAAGTCTGAGAATAAGATAAGGAAATTAACGCTGTACCTATTGTCAACACTATCATTTTCTATGTGAGACAATAACTAGGATTTACTGTTCATACAGCATACGCCAGAAGCATGCCTTACACTTAGTATCACTAATCATCACAATGGTTTTACAAGATAGGCATGATAATTAACCCCTTTCTAAGAAGAGATTAAGGAATGTTCCCTGTTTCAGAGATAACATTCAATGATTTTTGCTTTTCTACTACACTACTCAAGCTCAAATTGCAATGCTTCACCCATGCCTTTGGACATTTGAATAAACCATTCAGACAGCCTGGAAAACTTTCATGACATTGGTCACCTAGTGAGCTCCGATTTGTCCGTCAAAGCTCAGGCAATATGCGATATGCTCTAATTAGCCTTTCATGATTGCACCAGGAAAATGTACTCGCATTCTTCTAAGTGTTCCCTAGCAACTTGAGCTTATACATAGACCCCCCGCCCCCACAAAAACATAGTATAATACATTACAATTACCTTCTTGTTTGTCTCATTCTCAATACTGTGAACTCTGGGAGGGCAGAGGCATTTTCTCACTTAACTATCTGCTAGGATGGAGCAGAACGTAATAAATTGTTTTAGCAGAGTATGATCCAAGGAAGCTGTTCTAAAATGTACATGAACTGCTTTTTGCCACTCCAGCGTGTCTTTCTGACCTCACTTCCTGCCTCTCTTTCCTCAGCTTATTCAACCCAGCCACACTGATGTTCTTGCTTTTTTTTTCCAAAAGTGGCAAAATCACCCCCCCCTCCTTCATGATCGCTCCCATTGCCTGGAATATCTTTCCTCTTTTGTTTGCATGTCTTCTTTCATCACTCATTCAGATGTGTTCACATGTCACCTTCTGAGAAAACCTTCTCTGAAGACCCTGCATATTAAAGCACACTTGCTTTTCCCCTTTCACCCTTATCCTTGCTGTACATATATTCTTACAGCTTATTAGCATTGGATATGGGCATATTTATTTTTTTGATTTATTGTCTACCTTTCCAAATAGAATGTATACCTCATGAAGCAGAGTTTTGAATCGGTGGTGTATTGCTTATTGTCAAAGTCTAGAATAGAGCCTCTCATGTAGTAGGTGCTCAGTAATATTTGTTCCATGAATGTTGAATAAGCATGCATAATACTCAGACAGTGAACATACATTATATCCCACAAGGTTTATGTGGGAGACTCCACTGCCCTCATCTGCTGACACTATAGTTTTTACAGATATTCCAGTATTTGCTTTCTCTGCTTCACCCACCATATGTGACAAGGATCCAAGAGACACAGTTCCAATGACACAGTTTCCTACAAGACCAAACGTGTGCATTTTATTATGGGCTAGGAGAGCCAGGTTTTACTCAAAAGGCTAACTCAGTGGGAATTTCAGAGGAGGCGAAACACTGATAAAGGCCACTGAGGAAACAGCTGAAGAAGAATAAGTCACATCTCCCTCGTATTAACCAGGTATCACACCAGAAGTAGCACTAACTATAGAGAAAGGAGAAGAGGGGGAAGACTTTGGACCTCTGCTCTTTGCTGATCTTCCTATAACATATTGGCCTCAGGTTATGATTCCAAAGCCCTTTGAAGTACAAACATTCTGGGATTCAAAGTAGTGATTTTTAAAATCTATGTGTATGTCTGGAGTTTTGATAACCTTGAAAAAAATCTTTGTAACTCTAAATTCTATCTATCTATATATTTAAAAGCCTAAGAGACTGAACAACCAAACAACCAAATGACCGGTCGACCAGTCACTATTGACGTGCACTGACCATCTGGGGGCAGATGCTCAACACAGGAGCCGCCACCTGTTAGTGCACTCCCACAGCCAACCTCCTGCGGCTGGTCAACCTCCTGTGGTCCCTCCCCCTGGCCAACCTCCTGTGGCCCTGATCAGCCCCTATTGCTGTCCAGGCCAAGGGACCCCACCTGTGCAAGAATTCATGCACCAGGCCTCTAGTAGCATTTATAATTTGCAATCAGCTGGTACAGTCAGGTATAGCCATTGTGTTTTTTGTTAAGTTTTATCATGTTTTACTTTCTTCACTAGAACATAAACTCCAGATGAGAATAAATATGCAGCTTAGACCTCCTTGTCAGGAGCCTTACATGCCAACAAACGCAGTGGCACTCCCTCATGCACCTGCTCCCAGTTGATTCCTAATTCTGCTCCTGGCATAAAGGAGTGGGCAAGAGTTTATGAACACAACCTCAGGAAAAGCCCTGTTTTTAAAGGAAATACTTATAGCAAAATATTCATTAGTTAATTCAGTGACCAGACTTAACAATTCTCACATAACTTTAAATCATTTCAACTTTTCTCAGTTGATTGTAAACAAATTTGGTGATGCATTATTTGTTTAAAATTATTTTTTGAGTTGTATAATTATTCAGAGTGGACATAACTGGAAGTCACTTGGTCAGTTTCGGAGAATAGTTAATCTCATCATAAAACTCTCCAGGAAAACCAATCCTGTTCTGGACTGGCCCCAAACGAACATCCTGTAGCACAAAATTGCCCTTTTTTTGAACAGTGTCCCAGCTTCATTCCTTCTTCAGGTGCAACCTATGATAATTATAAGGAATGATCATCAACACATTCCTTCACCTCACAAAGTATTCTTCACTGACTACTGCAACACAAATTGGTCACTAAAAATAGGTTCTGATAGTAGCTTTGCTGGAACAACTACAGGGAAGGACCATCAGTTGGCAAGGCCATTGCATTCATCCTCCCATTGTAAACACTGTGTAGATGAGATCCTTTCTTTAGTTCTACAAAGCTGGGTAAAAAAGGGAGGATGACGGAGCTTCCTTGTAATAAAACCAAGGCAACATATGCTTAAAGCAAAGATGAATAGCCCATATCTGTAACTATCTCAAATGTGCCTCATGGTACCATGATGGAGAGACTTCACATCAGGAGAGAGAAATAGCAGAGAAGTCAGGGAAAGTACTGGCTTATTGTCTGTGATAACTTCCCTGGAGAGGAGTAGTACTCATGTGAGGTGTCTTTCCTCTACAACACAGCACCTTCTCTCAGCTGCCGGAGCTGGAGAGCACTAATCATGCTGGGATGAAAAGCATTCACGCTGGCTGCTTTCTTCATGTTCTTGAAAGTGCTATTCATTTTACTCCACAAGCTATGAATTTCCTCAACCTGATTTATACAGAAAATGTGAGAAGCTAAAAATGCATAAGGATTTAAAAAAAATTGCATAAAACTAACTTGTCCTTTCTGATTTTAGAAGATTTTTTTACGTGGTATAAAAAAAATGCTTTTGAAATCTCTTGTTTGCTTGTCAAGGGTAGATGCAATTTTTAAACATTTCAAACAGCTGTTTTCATCTTCTTTGTTTAAAAAAAGAAAAACAGATTAATCATGAGACCTGACACAACAGAAGCAAACCAGATGGGAGTTACCATCACTCTGTGCCTCCTCCCTGTTGCACACCCACACCTGGGTACACTGGGGGAACTGTTCGGGACTGGAAATACAGGTCTCAGTTGCAAATAACATATGTACATGGTCCTCACTAACTTCATTTTTCCACTACTCAGTCCCCTAGGGTGGATGAAAATTGACATTTCATGGAATTAGCTTTATGGACATTTAGACAAAAGTCAGGAGATAGAAATATGCTCAGCATTTTGCAGGCTTGCTGACCATTTTTTTTGCCAAAGATATTCTGTACCATAATGACCATTTTCTAGCCACAGTGAATATAATATTTTAAATATATGGAAAATAGCATCACAACAGATAATAGCTTACAATAACAACAACAAGATGTTCTGTAAACATCAGGGACATATCAAGAATGAGGACATTGCCCGGCCAGTGTGGCTCAATGGTTGAGTGTTGACCTGTGAACCAGGAGGTCACTGTTTGATTTCTGGTCAGGGCACATGCCCGGGTTGTGGGCTCGAACCCCAGTAGGAGGCATGCAGGAGGCAGCTGATCAATGATTCTCTCTCATCATTGATTTTCTATCTCTCTCCCTCTCCTTTCCTCTCTGAAATCAATAAAAATATATATTTTTAAAAAAGAATGAGGCCATGAGGCTGGTTAACCACAATGCAAGCAATAAAGGAAGGAATTTCATGTAGAGCATTTTAAAACAGTAATAAAACTGACTAAAATAAGTATTTTTTATTATTAGCATTTACCAACAATTCAAAACAATATCAATGATAATTCCCATCCTTCCAAATTTTCTGGTTGATGGTGGTTTAAGTTCCAAATAATAACCCACATCCAGAACTGACTACTCCCACCGTCCCATCCTACTTATGGGAGAACCCTGGTCACCACCACGTAAAGGGCTAAATTTTTAAGATTTCTTATACTTTTTAACTTTCAGACTTTCAATTATCAAAGTCAGTGCTTTTCAAATGTTGACGAGTATACAAATTATCTATTGTCTATGTGCAATTTCTCCTTTAGTTGGACTGAGATGGGAATAAGATTCTGCATTCTAATAAGGTTCCAGATGATGTTACTGGCTCATGGGCCACAATTTGAGTAGCCAGAGTCCAGGAGACATGCACTAGGAACATTAGTGGACAAATGACATCATTGTTTAAGTTTAAGGTGTACAACATGATGATTTGATACATACTTATACTGTGTAATGATTACCACGGTAAGGTTAGTAAGGTTAGTTAATTCATGCATCACCTAACAGTTACCGTGTGTGTGTATGTGTGTGTGTGTGTGTGTGTGTGTGTGAACATTTAAGATCTACTCTCTTAGCAAATTCCAACTATACAATATGGTTTTGTTAACTATAGTTGCCATGCTGTTCATTAGATTTCAAGAACTTATTCATCTTATTATGGAGGGTGTATAGCCCTTGACCAACATCTTCCCCATTTCCCCTCCCCCCCAACTCTCTGTTAACTACCAATCTACTCTGTTTCAATGAGTTAGAATTTTTTAGATTTCAGGTTTAGGTTCTTAGGTTGTTTCCATGTCTTGGCTATTGTGAATAATGCTACAGTGAACATGAAAGTACAGATATCTCCTTAAGATCCTGTTTTCATTTCCTCAGATGGTTGGATCATAGGATAATTGTATTTATAGTTTTTAATGCACCTCCATACTGTTTTCCATGGTGGCTTCACGAATTTACTTTCCCAACAACAGTGAACGAAGGCTCCCCTTTCTCCACATCCTCACCAACACTTATTTCTTACCTTCTCAGTAACAGCCACTCTAAAGGGTATGAGGTGATATTTTGTGGTGGTTTTGGTTTGCATTTCCCTGAGATTAGTGACATTCAGTTATCTTTTTATATACCTTCTGACCATTTATATGGATATTCTGGAAAACTGTCTACTTATTTTATCTGCTCACTTTTTAATATAACTTTTAAAAATTGTTTTTCTATTGAATTGTATGAATTTCTTGTATATTTTATATTAACCCCTTCTCAGATAAATGATTTGCAAATATTTTCTCTCATTCTGTAGGTTGCTTTTTCATTTTGTTGGTGGTTTCCTTTTCTATTCAGAAGCTTTTTAGTTTGATGTAGTCCCACTTGTTGATTTTTGCTTTTGTTGCTTATGCTTTTGGTGTCATATCCAAAATAGCATTGCCAAGACCAATGTCAAAAAGTGTTTCTCTATGGTTTCTTATATGCGTTTTAAAGATTTTAGGTTCTACACCTAAGTGTTTAATCCATTTTGAATTATTTTTTTTTAGTGGTGCAAGATAGGGGTCTGATTTCATTCCTTTACATGAGAATGTGCAGTTTTTCTAGCATGATTTATTGACCAGATTACAATTTATCCATTGAGTATTCTTGTCTACCTTGTCAAATATTAGTTGACCATATATGCATGGATTTATTTCTGAGTTCTCTATTCAGTTACATTAGTTTATGTGCCAGATTTTATGTCAGTACATTACTGCTTGATTACCATAACTTTGTAATGTAGTTTGAATCAGAAAGTATAATGCTTTGTTCTTCTTTCTCAAGATTACTATGGCTATTTGGAGTCTTTTGTGGCTCCATGTGTGTGTGTGTGTGTGTGTGTGTGTGTGTGTGTGTGTGTGTGTGCTTAATTTCTGTATAACATGCCATTGTAATTTAGATAGGGATTGTATTGAACCTATAGGTTGCTTTGGGTATAATGAACATTTTACCATTATTAATTCTTCTGATCCATGAATTTGAGGTATCTTTCCATTTATTTGTGTTATCTTCCATTTCTTTCATTGCCACCAGGTTACACATCACCAGGGGACATGATTCACATTGCATCTAGCTTCTGTGTTTTTTGTTGGTTAGTTCATATCATTTTGGTATTATTTCATTTATTCTTATAGTTTTCAGTGTATAGATCTTTCACTTCCTTGGTTAAATTTATTCCTAGGCATTTTATTACTTTTGATATTATTATAAATGGGATAGTTTTTTATATTTCATTTTCAGATATTCCTTGTTAGTGTATAGAAGCACAACTGATTTTTCTATGTTGTTTTTGTATCTTTCTGGCTCACCTCTGCAGATGAGCAGTGTTCTTGGATCAGATCTCTGCTAGGCACCTCCAGCAGCAGGAATATAATCTGCCAAGATCCACAGGCTAGTTGCTGTGTGCTCCACTCCACTTCTCCATCTCTAGCTAATCTCTGGTGGTCTATCCTGCTAGTCCTCTTGTGACCCCCCATGAAGTGAGACTTAAATGTTGTGGAACACTGGGGAGTTGTATGCTCACCTTGGATATTCTTCTTCTCACTGGAAAAACTGTAGAACAAAAAGGTCTCACTAGGTAGGGTATTATACCCGCTAAGAGGAAAAGCAGTGCAGACAAAGTGAAATTGCTCCTATTACCATTCTGATGCTGTATTACATGATCAATCAATATTAAAAGAGAGGCTAGGGAATCAAGAATTTTTTAAAAAGTTGTTTAGCCTTCACAGTAGAGGCAAGTAAGAGACCAGAGAATTAGGTGATGGGATTTCTCAACCTAAGACATTTGTCACAGAGACCTTAAGGAAAGTAGGTAATCACTGATATGGAAGCCTTGAACAGATGGGAAGGGATATGTGAAGTATAGGCAGAATGATTAGCCTTAACATAATGTGGGACATGTCTTCCATTGATGTAGAAGATCATAGATATGGGTGCAGATACAGTCTAAAACAATTAAGGAAACCTAACACAGTATATTCTCTAACTATATTGAGTAGCTACTATTAGTGCTATCAATGGCTAGAAAAATAAGGTGAAAGGATTTGTGATAAAACATATATACCTAACACTTAGTCACAATGTGATGATAGCTAGAGGGAAAGGAGATTTGGAGTTAAGTGGACATGTTCAAAGGTGCGGGGGGGTGAGGCGGTGGTTGAGATGAAAGAGACTTTGCTTGGGGCAATGATGCGAACGATGCTGTGGGCAGATGATGTTTTATTGAGTTGTACAGTGGTGACCTGTATGGGTTTGTAACCAATGTCACCTCAATAAACTTAATTTAAAAAACAAACTAAAATGTTAAGGGAAGAGAAAAACATAAATTCACTGCAATGATCATCCCTAGTTCCTCCTTGTCTTTATCACTTTTCTATGCTTACAGTAAAGGCGTGCTACTATTAGCATGGTACACTAAGATAATACAATTTTTCTTCACTTCATTACACATGTATAGATAATTCTTCTAATATATAGCATTTTGCTTACATAAAATCAACTGTATGCAAAGTTTTGCATAAAGCACATAAAATGGATTTAGAGATGTGGGAAATTTTTGCATTATATAAGGAAAGCAAAGTCACAAAATAGCCCAAGCTAAATGCAATGTGAATCATGTCCCCTGGTGATGTGTAACCTGGTGGCACTGAACACAACACACACAGTGGTTGGTTCTCTAGAGGGAAAAGACCCTTGCTTTTAATATCAAGAATTTCTGTGTTTTCTGTTGGTTAGTTCATGTCATTTTGGTATTATTTGTTTCATTTATTATTTTATTACATGATAATTAGAACTGGAAAGGAAAGGTTTGAAATCTGTTTAAAAACAAAAAAGAAAGCATTCTAATGCTAACACAATGTTTGTAGGTAGCCATGAGTTATTCTAAAGATTTAAGCTCGTGCCAGTTTTTGTGATATGAAAGTGTTTAGTGCTGTTGCTAGTGCAATTAATATGTTTAAGAGAGACATTTTTCTGAAGTGCACATCACTGAAAATCTCTTTTCATCAATTTCACATGTAACGAATGTTGCTTCTTTCCAGCATAAAGAAATATTGAGGAAAGGATTCTATATTGGGCAACAAAGACTTTAAATATTTCAAAAATCTACAAATGAAGAAGACAATAGTCTCCCTACAATGAATTTAAAAAAAATGTAAACAAAAACTAAAATAAAAACCTGAGAGCACTATTTTGTACTTTAGCAGTGTTTCAAGTATCTATCTTATTATAGACCTTTGAATTATGAGAAACGATTTAAGATGCCAAGAAGTATACAACTAAATGGGGAAGGGTCAATGGGGGAAAAAGGGAGACATCTGTAATACTTTCAACAATAAAGATAAATCTAAAAAATAAAAGCACCTTTAAACTGTTTCACAAATATAAAACCGAATGGAGCAGTTCTGTGAACTTTGCTAAAATAGATTTATTTTCAAGTTTATTTTTTTATCAAAGGGTATAAAGTGCATACATTCATGGTTTAACCCAGCCCTCTGAGAATCAGACCAAGTGCTCTCTAAGCAGCCAATTCCTTTCTACACTCAGTGGGGTCTCATTCCTTAGCCCCTTAGGAAATTACTTTCTTTTTGCACCCTGGCTTCCCAAGCTCTGCTAAACTTAACATAGTACATGGGTTCTTTAGAAAAGGAAGTTAAAAGTACAAATGGAACTAACACCAAAGACGTACTTAATTTGCTTTCATAAAGGTGTTTTGATATAGTTAACAAAAAAGTGAGATACATTTGATTTTTCTAGGCTTGTGACTAATCAAAGCTCACAAAGTGCATGGCCTCATTCTACAACAAAAGAAACCTGCTTTTTGATATTCAACACAATTAGAGATAACTGATGACCTGTGAAGTCTTGGTATTCACACATAACAATAAATATGTGGACCTTCTTTTAATCTTCCAAATAACTGAGATACTCAAATCTTAGGCTGAGGCTTTTTGTGAAGATATCTAAATGAAATTGAAGAGGATTAGGTGAGGCAGATTTGACTAGAGTTTGTCTATAGTCAAAGAAAATGAATAGTATTTAAGATCTGTGAGATGCGGCTATATACTTTGTATAAAGTTAACCCATAACATTGAAAACTCTAATAGCTAGAATTATTATTGAGTTCAAGGCTAAATAAAGCTATTTCCTTTTTATTTCATACCTCTACATACAAAAACAACATCTGATTACATTCATAACACCATAGGGTCAGGTACTTGCTTAGATCCCGGATTTACAAATTACAAGTTGTGTGTCTTTAGGCAATTTACCTAAGCTTTCTGTGCCTAATTTGGAAAATAGGAATAACATTTGTATTACATCATAGGTTTACTCTGCTAGTGAAATATATTCAAATGCATATAGTGTTTAGACCTGTTTCATAATATGTGTAGTATTAATGTTAACTGACACTGGTTCTATGGTAAATTTTCCATAATTTAGAACATACTTTAAAAAATTTCCTTCTTTTTGGCTGATTTGTATGTCCCCTTCTTTTTAATTTACAGGTGTTAATCCCCAAGAGTGATGTCAATAATTTGACACACACTAAATTCCATCACTGTCTCTATCACTACTTCCAAATCCCTTTTCTTTAAAGATATAATAAAAATAAAACATTCTAGTTTAAGTCTAAAATGACATTTTGAAAGGGAAATTTAAAAAGAATAGTTAAGCCTGGCCAGCATAGCTCATTGCTTGAGTGTCTATCTATGAACCAGGAGGTCACGGTTCAATTCCCGGTCAGGGCACATGCCTGGGTTGCAGGCTCCGATCCCTTGTATGGGGCATGCAGGAGGCAGCTGATCAATGATTCTCTCTCATCATTGATGTTTCTATCTCTCTCTTCTCTCACTTACTCTCTGAAATCAATAAAAATATATTAAAAAATAAGAAGAACAGTTAATGGAGCAATGTTTTAGTAAGCATATGGATTGAGTACAGAGTTAGTCTTGTAAGAGAAGACTGGGGTAGTTTTTCAGGGAGAGGAGACAGGAAGAGCAAGATAAGAAATTTAAGAGCTTTACTGTACTGGTTCCTAGTTTATATAGAAAGTTGGGTTATATTTCCCCCCCTCATTTGTTTCCCTACATAATATGACTTGAAGAATTGGTTCCTGTAATTTGCAAAATAAGACCTCTTACGTCATCCAATGAGGGTGGGAAATGGGTTAAATAAAGGTGTAAAGGTTCTTCTCTGAGCATTTAATAATTTAATGTATTTTGTAAATCTAAAAAAAAAAGCATTAGCCCTGCTGTTCATCGCAAACATAATTGCCCATGGAATTTTATTTTCCCCTTCAAAGAGTATGTCCAGAGGAATAACGGACCTTAGCATGACTGTGCTAATATCGCCATGTGAGGAATATTTGTGTGACATTTCCCTTTAACATAGCAGAGAGCTATGTTACGGTACTGGACAGGGCAAATCTTAGAATGTCTGCCATGCCTTCTGGAAAAATCTCACTCTAACCCATCCTCTGATGCTCAAGTCAGAACGTGGTGTGCCTCAAGACTCCAGCACAGGGGCTGTTGGGTCAAATGCAGGCTAGTGATGCACTGCCTAGCAGGCTATAAGAAATAAATGTTTTGACATGGCATCCACTCTTTCTGAAATTTAAATTAGAAAATACATAGTTCATTGTTGTGAGCTAAGAGATTCAAAGAGGAGGCAGCCTTGGGAAAAAGTTGCAGCCCCTGGAGTTACTACCTGCTGATATCTGCAAAGACTTGCTTTGCTGCTCGGTCTCCCCTGGAATTGCCTCCCCTTCCTCAGGGGTGAGGCCAGCAGCCATGTTTCACTGGGAAGCACTGCTCTGTGGTCATATTTGCAACTGGACACTTGCTCCCAAGATGGAATTAGAACTAAGAGAAAGGAGAGTTCTTCATAATATTGGACTTTGAGCGTGGGCTTAGGAACTGTGTGTGAACATATTTCATCGTGCTGAGAAGGGACCAGAGAGGATTGGTCTATAGAGAGGGGAAAAAGTAAAAGAAACACACATGGAAAGTAGAAATGAATGTTTAAGGCAAAATACTCTTGGTTCCCCTCTTAAGAACCACCTGCATATCTGTCCTTGAAGTCTTATCTGTGCAAAATTAAACTTATTGGGGTGATGTTAGCTAAATGTTTTGGATTTTGATGGGGGTTGCATTAAATGTATATATCACTTTGGGTAATATGGCCATTTTAACTATGTTGATTCTCCCATTCCAAAACACAGATCTTTCCATTTCATTGTCATTTTCAATCTCTTTTAATAATGCTTTGTAGTTTTCGGTATATAAGTCCTTCACATCCTTTGTTAAGTTTATATGTAGGTGTTTTATTCTTTTTTTTTCAATTGCAAAAGAAATTGTTTTACCTTTAATAATATTCACGCCCTAAAATTAAGTTGTCTTTAGTTGGTTTTTGTTATAGGCAATCAGGAATCTTAAAATAAAAATCACCGTTTGTAGGGAACATAGATTCTATATAAGAAAAACAAGCAAACAAAAAACTAGGACATAAGGACCAGAAAGAGGACATTATCAGCATCTAGAACAGAATGGAGAGTTTGTGCCCACAAGCAGGAATATTATGATCAAGCTCATAAAGCCAAAGAGAAAGATAGAATAACTGGTCCTCAGAGCTGTGTCATTCCATCTGATTTTCCTTTCCTAATTCCAGTCCACAGTTTTCCTTAACATGCTTGCTACCTTTTCTTGAGGTAACTTTAAAAGGGAACTGTTTTCCTTAATGCAAAGCAATTAATTAAAAAAGTTACCAACCAGAGGGCATTTAAAGAGAAGGAGAGCTTGCTCAAGTGCATTGATGCCCTTACATTTGCCTGAGTGGGTCAATCAAATTGGATGAATAAGCCACAATCGCACGCATGCCTGATTAGCAACCTTGAAGTAAATATGATGCTAAGACACTCTCTGGGCAAAGCATATCACAAATGTGAAGATATTTTTATAAGAAGGAACATTTCCAGATTAAGATGAATGAAACATAAAATGTGTTATTTCAAATCTTGTTCATGAGGGATTCATTTTATGCACATATTTGCTTCCCAGTTTCTGCCTAATACATGCGTGAATAATACTGTTAGCTTCCTTCTGATATTAGAAAAAAAGTACAGAACAAATTTTTTTCATAAGAATCTGAATTATTTTACCAAGAGTCTATATTAATAAATAAGTAAAAAATAGAAATTTTGAATTAATGTCTCTTTTTCTCCCACATAGGTTTAGCATTTTAAAATGTCAGTTATCTGACAAAAGAATAATGTTTTGTATCTGAGGGCTCAGATAATTGCATTCAACTGTATTAAAATACAGAGCTAATTAGATTTCTAATTGTTGCAATTTCTTCTCTTCTTCTCTCGAAATCTATTTTTCCCCTCCAGTATCAATTTAAAGTTTGCCAGGGAAGAAATCATTGGGGCTGCTTGAAATAATAAATATATTTAGGCTGGACTCCTCTGTGTTCAAGATTTTATTCCAGATTTTTAAATCTGTCCTATTGAAGCATAACACACAGGCACAATTGTTGGTATTCAACTCAATGGATTTTGACAAGTCTAGCATAAATGTAACCACAAACAAGATCAAAGATAGAATAGTACTCCTCTAATCCTCCTATTGTCCATCTTCAGACACAATTTACCCTCCTCTCCAGAGTTAAGAACATTCTGTCTAAACACTTAGGTTAGTTTTGTCTGGTTTATTGTTAAATAAATGCATCCATATACTATGTATTTCTTGGTGTTTGGCTTCTTTCTCTCAATATTATGTTTGTTAGAGTCATCTGCACTTTTAAAAAATATGTTTTTTTTAATTTACTTCAGAGAGAGGGAGAGGGGTAGAGAAATAGAAACATCCATGACAGTGAAACAACAATCGGCTGCCTCCTATACACCCCCTACTGAGATCGAGCCAGCAACCCAGGTATGTGCCCTAACTGGTGACCTCCAGGTGCATGGGACAAGGCTCAACTAACTTAGTCTCACCAGCCGGGTGAGTCAGCTGCATTCTTGAATGTAATTGTAGCTTGTTTATTCTCATTGCAACTATTCATACTGCAACTACTGTCTGTCCCTCATGTGAATAGCCTACAATTTATTTCTTTATTTACTGATGATGGCCTCTTTTTTTTTATCAGGTTTTAAATCTATGTGGCTATATATACCTTTTCATTAGTTTCACATAAGGCAGAATCTCATGTTTCAGGTAGCTAGTTTTAACAGTTTTCTGAGTAGCTAAACAATTGAGCACTACCTTGTAGGATATTGATCAGATCTGACACAGATAGATATATCAATGCCCATAGTTCAGTACTTCACATGGCTGCCTCTTCAAACTATTTCTTTCCTTAAAAAAAATCTTTGATCTGAAAATTATTGATTTTTTCTGGTTGTGTTTTAAACCCAGAGGTTTGGACTTTCTTCCTCTTTCAAAGAACAGTTTCCTCTTGCTTTCTGGGGTTAAACATTTGAACCATTTTGAGTCTGTGTAGCTTGGAGTGTTTCCTTAGCAATGAGATAGTCTCTTCATTACTCCCAGTATCTCCCTGAGCCCTTCTGCTCTAGAGCTCACCTCTGGCCACTGAGTACTGGAAACTCTAGGCTGTTGCCATGTCTGCGCTGAAACTCATGAGAAGAAAATTTGGTTAAGGCCCCCTTTCACTACTACACTGTTCATTCATCAGCTCCATCAACAAATGGACTTTTAAAAATGGCTGCAGGTAGAACAATTTTAGAGAGTAATTACAATTACACAAGAAACATCTATTGAAGAGGAAAGGCTGGGTACAAATTGGCTAGGGCAGTAGGGTCTAAACTCAGACTACTTGGGTTTGAAACCACACTCAACTTTGGATAAGTAATTCTACTTTACTATGTTTCAGACTGCAGTTCTGATTTACAGGAGAAGGCAACAGAAGATTAATGATTCATAAGGAGAGGTTTCTCTCCCATGTGCCCCTGCTATTGATGAGATATGCCAGTCCTCAGTTACTTATCTTCTTCCTTGTGAAAACCTCCCTTTTTTCATGTTATTTTCCTGAAAATATTTACTCCATGAGAAACAGCACAGCCACCAACTAAACACAACTTGCTCATAACTAGGAGCTCACTTGCTAGATCCATTCTAGCACCCTGATATGTTGTTCATTTGTAATTCGTTCTCTTAGTGCCATGTAGAATGTAGGCACTCAATATCCATTGGCTGATTGGTCTATTCAGTGTTCTTCTCTCACTAATTGGTGAAACTGTATCAAAATACATAAATATCTGTTATTTGCATAATTTTAAAAATTATACGTGAATCAACAATCAAGCTACTTTTAAAATGATATAAAGTTGTAAATATGCAACTTAAATATTTTTGTTCAAATATTAATCTCACCTGTTGGTTATTAGATGGAAATACATACAGGTGAATAATCTCCTTTAAGTAGTCTGCTGTCTGGATCAGGAAATAGAAATATTTTCACAGAACATCCAAAGCAACAAATACTTATTTTTTAAACATCTACTCTGAGCTACTCACTGTGGTGGTTGCAGAGGCATAGAAAGATTAAAAGGCTAGATTCCTGACATCAACAACATGGGATATAGCTTGAGGATAAGTAATCAGTTTCATTAATTAAGTGAATCTACATGATGTCAGCCTGGTTCCCCAATGGGCTATATTTTTGCAGCAAGTCTAATATCAAGCCCTATCATATCATGATGCCAGAGCCCTAGTACTGACAATAGATATAGTTTGAGTAAACTGTAGTATGTATTTGCTAACTTCCAAGCTATGTCTCAGTTCTTTGGCCATCATGAGATACTTTCTTCCTTATGCATCTTCTGCTATTTGAAGTTGACTATGTGAATTTTGGTTACTTGCAACTCAAAGTGTCCAACACAATCAATGTAGTCAGTTTTCATTGATGAAAAATGGGTGGCTGTTTCTGTAACTGGGACTGGCTTCAGTGCTGGGAGGCAGAGCAGAATAAGGCTAGCTACTGCACCACACTCATTTAAGAAATAAAATGTCTAAGATTTGATGGAGAAAAGTGAAATATCCACAAACTTCAGAATATGTAATAGTAGGGAAAGAGTATTAACCCGTTTTCTAGTTTTTTTCAGTCATTATATTGTCTGTCATCTTTCAAGTTTCTGTTATTAATGTTGTTATGTTTGTTGCTATTATTATTATTACATTTATGGAGAACCTTTTGTATTTGTAGAACAGTGCTTTACTGCTTTGTATACTTTAATTGTTAACAAAATCTTGATGAAAAATAGTTATTGGATTTTTACTTTTTTAGATTCTATACCACATGCTTGTTGAAAGTGAGTTAAAATATTTACAATTTGAACTTCCTGTTCAAAAACAATTCCTTCTCATTCCTTTTCATATTTTACCTCCACTAATACTTAAACAACACGATGCTTTAGAAAAATATCTCCAGTGTTGTGATAATTTGTTCATCTATAACATAGGATGTTTTGGCAAATATATCTCTACCTCATTATACATTCTTTTGAGTCACTTCAGGCACCACAAGTACAAAACTGCATCAATGATCTGACTTTAATATCCCTTTTCCCAAAGGTAATGAAAAGTAGTAATCCATCACGTACTCTCATTTGCTGCCCTCACTAACTTAATTTCCCATTCCAACTTAGAATGGTTTAATTTCTTTCTTCATTGATCCCTTGTTCTTAAAGAAAATGGATTTAACTTCACTGGAGATAGGTTTTATATATTTCAATTGTCGTTTATTAACTATTTACAATTTAAACCTTTTTTCTTTCTGAACGCAAAGTACTTATTCTTTTATGTCTTGTAGTTTTTAAACATTTAATAGAACTCTATTTCATTTTACTTCTCCGCTTTTATAGTTGAGCCCAAATGTACTGTATATCACACAGGTATAATAACGACATATGGGTTAAGCTCTAGCTTTGTCCTGAAACTCTTATTGAAATAAACCATTTTTTCCTTTTAGGCTGAAACACTTTTTGTTCTTTTCAGTGCAGGTGCAGTTTGTCAACATGACTTTGTCTTCAAGGTTGATCTTTCTAAAGTTATAAGATTTGTTTTGGTGCTAACGAGTTTGCAGTTTTGATTTCTAGATTACTGTATGTCAAATTTAATCATAATGCCGTCAGCTGTTCCCATGGCTCAACTCCATTTATCCACTCCACTGATTTCTCCTTCACTCTGGCTAAGTCATCATTTCCTGCAGGGGATTTGACAGACTAATTCCAGAGGTAAGCATTTGCCTAAGTCATTATTTTTGTGTCTGTTTCATGATGTGCCTCAAATGGTTTTACATTCTTGTTTAGCTGATTTTGTTACTTACAATGTCTGTGTTTATATTTTTGCTTGCTTTAATTGTATAAAATTGTTGGGAAAAACCAAAATTCCTTGGTAAATAATAAATTTTAAATCCTCTTCTGACACATTGGTGTTGATGAAAGTAATTTTGGGGTTGTTGAAAAGAAATTTGTGGATTTTTAAATTAAATTTTATTTATTTGCTTTTCTATAATAAACATTAAGGAAAATAGAATCATGCATTTATGGTAGTCTGTGTATATTTTAAATGGTATTACTCATGACATCTACTACTAAATTATGAAGACTTTATTTCCAACAAATTGCAGCAGGTAGCATAGTTCCCCCCTCATTAAATCATCATTAGAACTTTGAGCAGACAGAAGGAAAATGCTGACTTACTGTCCCTTTAGAATATGTGTGGGTGTGTGTGTGGTGCATGTGATGAAGTGGATATTTAGTGATGCTTTGGTGCTCTACTGCTTTTGTGTTACCTTATTCTGAACAGGTAGACTACTATAGCTTACTTAGGGAATATCTAACTTAATGTTAGTGCACTCATTGTTTATAACCTGAGGCTTTAAACTTAAGGAAAGTTAGAAATGGCTTCCAACAGTTGTAAGAAGATGTAGAAGTAAGTAGTTTCTGGCCCATTGGCAGACACTTAGAATACCAGAGAGAAAGTAGAATGAAATTCTACTTACTGTAGGCACAGAATTGAGCAAGGAAGAAATTCCCAATTTCTTATTTTTTCCAAGGGTAACACAATCAGAATTGGTAGGTGGGAGACCCCTGAATTGGGTCATGGCAACTCAGTATTCTGCTAGGAAAGCGAAATATTACACAGAAATTAGCATTCCCAATAGAAAAAAAGTGTGTGTGTGTCTGTGTGTGTGTGTGTGTGTGTGTGTTTGTGTGTGTGTGTGTGTGTGTGTGTGTGTGTGTAGTGCATGTGATAAATTACATTTTAACACCCTGAAGTAGAAAGGAGACCAATCCTCAGATTCCAGGTATGAAGAGTATATTCATCAGATGCTCAGTGCATTCAGATGCTCATTCAACTGTATGTCCTGCGAGGAGGGATATAGAGAAAAACAGACAACAAGATGTTTTTTGCCATAGAGTCATAGAGATGAGAATCCAGCAGCCTAACAGCTTGTTTGAAGGTGATAATTCCCAATTTCTTATTTTTTCCAAGGGTAACACAATCAGAATTGGTAGGTGGGAGACCCCTGAATTGGGTCAGGGCAACTCAGTATTCTGCTAGGAAAGCGAAATATTACACAGAAATTAGCATTCCCAATAGAAAAAAAAGTGTGTGTGTGTGTGTGTGTGTGTGTGTGTGTGTGTGTAGTGCATGTGATGAATTACATTTTAAAACTCTGAAGTAGAAAGGAGACCAATCCTCAGTACCCAGGTATGAAGAGTATATTCATCAGATGCTCAGTGCATGCAGATGCTCAGTCAACTGTATGTCCTGTGAGGAGGGATATAGAGAAAAACAGATGACAAGATGTTTTTGCCATAGAGTCATAGAGATGAGAATCCAGCAGCCTAACAGCCTGTTCGAACATCAAGGTGCCCCTGGTGGTGGCTTTGTAACAACACTGATCCAGGCCCATGATCTGGTGTATACTCAGCTGTCCAGAACTCTTGGCCATTTTCTTCATCTTTTTTGTTGGTTCTGTGAACTATCCAATGGCTTCTACACAAACCCCTTTGTACTCGATAACCACAGTCAGTTTGGGTGCTTTACAATTTAAAAAAAACTACCCTTACACATGTAAATAACCTTCTGAATGCTCCCCTTCCTCCCTCTCATGGGCTGGCTTGGCCATCTTATTTTTATACTTGTCTCTCTGTTTTAACTGCATGTGGCAGATACTCTAATTTTGCAGCAGATCTCTTTTGTTTTGTGCTTTAAGAAAAATTATTTCTTAGTTGCAGGAGCATAATGGTTTAGCCAGGTAAACATTATCCACAATAAAGACCAGAATTCTCAGATTCCAGTACAGCTAACAGAGGTCATGTGTCTGAGTGCTAACCAATAAGAGGTGAGTAGAGTGTAGAGTGATGTGTACAACATCTGGTGCCTTCCCACAACAAGGAAGGGCTTCTCCTTGTCCTTTTCCCCACTTGCTGGAATGCCTGTGTGGCAGTGGGTCATTGTGAAAATGTGTGTGAGCCTGGCACACTAGGAGTAGTGAAGCAACAAGTTCAGCAAGCTTAGGCCTTGTTGATTTAGCAGGACAGAATTCCCATACATACTCAACTTTTGAAATGAGTTAGCAGGATACATAATAAGTGATACACAACCTCACCAAAATTTACTTCCCCACCTATTATTTCTGATGAAGACTTTCAATTCCCCTGTCTGGGTTCAATGCTTTCTTATGGGCATTAATAGTATACACTTTGTATGTATTTTTATTTGGTGCTATGTTTTAGACCTTAAGGCTCTAACTGTAAGAAGTGTACAATTTATAAGGTATCAAGAATGGCAGGAAAGCTTAAAAAGTTATGATCAATACACATATATGTCTGATATTATTTACTCCCATCCTACTATATATTTTGACATATCCTAAGTCTTTCATTTTCTAGGATGAGAGCAGGGTAACCATAATAAGAGAAACTGAAATTCCTCTGTGCAAGGAAAGGATGTGGACCAATGATGATTCTGATAGGCTCCTTACTAGCTAAGAATTACTGAGATTGTCTTCTTAGGACGATTAATAGTACTTCTCCCAGATGACATGTGTTCTTTCCTAAGCTTTTGATCAGATTATTAATGAGAACTATCCTCATACTGAAAAGGTTTTACTGCTTAATTATAAGGCCCAATCATTATTATGATAATCTGGTACTGCTGAGTTTTTAATATTATGTACATAAATTTAGGTGGTCTGGTTCCATGCATGCAGATGGAGGGGATAGTATACACAAATACTGGTGTTCTATTGGAAATTAAAACTCACTTTTTAATAAGAGGCAATCTTATTCAATTCAGGTAAGAAGATTTCCTGAATACTTAAAGATCATTATCTAATGAACATTTTACAAATGAAAAGCTCTGACAGTTTTTTTAAAATCCATATTTATTTTGGTGACAGTCTCTGATGAAGTTTGAATGTGGCAGAGAGTTTAATTTTTCAGGATAATGGTTAGCATGGATAATTCATAATAAGTTTAACAATTCAAGGCTCAAAGCTATTAAATAATTGCAACTAGATTACCAATTGACTTTACTCAAATCTAAAAGGGACTTTTAATGTACTTAATATTTTGCTGAAACATAACTCAGTCTCAATGACTTTGAAAGGGACATTAATAGTTTTCTGAAAATATAACCTTGAAAATTAAATCCATTATATATTTCTGAGATTATAGATGAAACTGCTCTGTCAAATAAGTCATTACATTAGCATAATGAGGTATGAGGGGAGATAATAAGCGAGAAACAGCAAGTAAAAGGTACCATGTACCACAATTTGCTTACATTTAACCACAATGACCTTTAAAAGCAGAGCTGAAGGGTCAGGTTTATCATCACTCTTCCAGCCTTCAAGTAATATATTTCTATTTAGCAGAACAATTTGCTGCAAATTGCTGTAGTAAGAATTATGCTAGGTCCAGCTCTCTACCTGCAAAACACACGGTTTTAGTGGGAGCAGCCCCCGAGAACAGCAGCTAGCCAGCCGGCACTTCCCTGAAGCAAAATACCTGAAGTGTGCATGGTGATTGGCAATCACTTTCCTTGAAAAAGAGCAAGCAAATCAAAAAACAGACAAGTCATTAAAAACATATCCCGGGCCCTAGCCGGTTTGGCTCAGTGGATAGAGCATCGGCCTGCGGACTGAAAGGTCCCAGGTTCCATTCTGGTCAAGGGCACATGCCCGGGTTGCGGGCTTAATCCCCAGTAGGGGGTGTGCAGGAGGCAGCTGGTCAATGATTCTCTCTCATCATTGATGTTTCTATCTTTCATTCCCTTTCCCTTCCTCTCTCTGAAATCAATAGAAATAAAAATGAATAAAAATATATTTAAAAAACAACATATCCCAGAACAAATATATGTCAAAAAAAGAAAACAGCAGAATTTAAAATGCTAAAGAACTAGCATGGTATGAATACATCTGTCACACTGAGGCTGGCGAGTGTCAATGTGCCTGGTCACCCAGTTTTGGATGTAATTTAAAAAAATATATATTTTTATTGATTTCAAAGAGGAAGAGAGAGATAGAAACATCAATGAAGAGAGAGAATCATTGACCAGCTGCCTCCTGCACGCCCCACACTGGAGATCCAGCCCGCAACCCAGGCATGTGCCCTGAGCAGGAACTGAACGGTGACCTCCTAGTTCATAGGTCGATGCTCAACCACTGAGCACACCATCTGGGCTGAATGTGATTTTTAAATGTTTGCCCAAAGAAGGTTATGCATGTAAAATCACATGAAAAAAATATTTGATCAAAGATAATAGATTAAAGTTTCCATATTCATTTCTTCATTTCTTGTATTCAAATGATTTCCCCCCCTAATTGCCTGAATATCCTTTGACTAGAGAAATTCTCCAGCTCAAAGACAGGTGAGGGAAATAATGGCCAGCAGAATGTCTGAGCCACAGCAGGCATAGGAAATATTTGTTGAGTGAGTCTTGAATGTGTGAGTACTGAGCAACTTGAAATGCAGGCCTTCCTGTTCACGTGACATTGGTTAAATAAATGATTGACAGAATCCTCTTGGACAATGATTCAAAATTCTTTTTAATATATCTTCATTCTTTAAAAATGATGTGAGGAGTGTCTTTTCTTCTTTGGTAGCTATAGTGTGCTATGCTCATCAAAATGTCAATTTTTTGTTGTTGTGTCAGTGACTTTTAAAAGAGGGCAGAATTGAAACTGATTCGGCATGCAGTAATGATGATAAGGGTAAAAGAATCCAGCGGAGTTGTTCTCCTTGATCTTTACTGGAAGGTTTTCAGTTAAGAAGCAATATTATCGCGTCTACTAAGAGCTCATGGTCAGGGGCAGAATGACTCCCACTGTGAATACATACATTGGACTTGTATGAGTGGGGTGTTCATTTTTTTTTATTAAATTTGTTCTGGAATTCAACATTGGTCCAGAGGAAGTGGAGGAGCTAAATGAAAACTTTAAAAATACAACACAGGCTGTGTGAGGTATAAGTACCTCAGGAATTAATGGGATATATGATTCAAGGGAGTTGTCACTAGGCTGCCACTCTTTTCATTAGGTCATATACCTAAGCAGCTTCAGGTAAATAAAATCAAAGTGATAATTCCATAAACTATAAAAACATTGCTACTTACAGTCTACATTAAAACATAATGATGAAATGAAATAACACAAAGGGTAAGATTTTAAAATTAGATGACACAGAATATACCCTCTTTTAAGTAGTGGTGCTAAACTGTGGCATTATACTCTATTGTGGGCTTGATCAAATAATATTGTTACAATATAGTTAAGTTATTAAACTGTTTGAACAGTCTTAATATTTTTAATTAGAATACTTCTAAGGTGGTCCATAAAATAACCCCTATAGCTGTTATGCACACTTTTATAAACTTTCTTTGATATGAAAGAAGAGATAAAGAACAAGAGCTTAATACTACTTGTGGTCTTTTTTTTTTATTATTTCTTCAACATCTTGTAATCTGGCAAATCCATAGGACTATTTGATACACACATGTAAATCGTTGGTGTTGTAAGAGAAAAAAAATTAAGGACTCCCTAGTGCTTTACGTACCTGTTGTTTCTATGCTACCATATTCAGTCAAAATGTGGACAGTGCCCAGTTCAATTTGGAACTCACTGACAAGTCAGGGTGAGATTTATCAGCTTCTTTATCTCTCTCTTTTATTGCTCCTGATGTCACTCTCTTACTATTTGAAAATTGTTAGCCTCTTTTAGGGTGAGCCAGTTGTGAGGCTAAGTTCAAATTATCATAACATTCATTGCACTTTATTGACTCTCTTTGTTAATCATTATTAAACAAAACAGAAATGTTATAAATTCACCTGATGATTTTAAACATTTTATTTGCTCTATTCTAGACTCTGTTCTCGTGCTTTCAACCACTTTTTAAACCAGCATAATGACCATATGATATAAATAAAATTACATTCGTTTTTGGTTGAAACATTTGAGAGACAGATTTATCCAAGGTCACAAAGACTAATAGACTTGGTATTGAAATTCACTTTTCTGTGGATAATGGAGGTCAAGCTTTTTTTTTTTTTTTCAACAACCACAGTGTCAGGAATAAAATGTCTTTTGAACTTTCTGATCACTTCTTTAAAACTAGAAAACCAAAAATATGAATCTTGAGAATTTCCTGTTCATTAAAAGTAAGAACAGGCAGAAAGTTGAGGGGAACATGCCCAGTTTGCAGGCTCAATCCCCACTAGGGGGCATGTAGGAGGCAGCCAATGGATATTTTGCTCTCACATCAATGTTTCTCTCTCCTTCCCCTATCTTGCTTTCTCTCTCTCTAAAAATCAGTTATGAAAATCTTTAAAAAAACCATATATTTACTGTATGGGTCAGTCATACCACTCCTATTTACATTAGAGGAATACAAACTTATGAGCAATAAAAAACTGTACATAAATGTCTATAGTACCTCTACCCCTAATTATAGTAAATTGGGAACATGTCTACATGTCTTTTTAAAAAATATGTATTTTTTTAAATTTCAGAGAGGAAGGGAGAGGGAGAGAGAAATAGAAATATTAATGAAGAGAGAGGATCATTGATCGGCTACCTCCTTCATGCCCCACACTGGGGATAGAGCCCACAACCTGGGCATGTGCCCTAATCAGGAATCGAACTATGACCTCCTGGCTCATAGGTCAATGCTCAACTACTGAGCCATGCCAGCCGGGCTCTACATGGGTTAAAGGGTAAACAAAATGTGGTAAATCTCTAAAGGAATACAACTTAGCAGTTAAGAATCATGACCACAACAAAACTCAACAAACTATTAATATGTGCAGCAACTTGAATCTAAAATGCATTTTACAGTGCTTGTTTCAGTAGCACATATACTAATATTGGAATGACACAAAGAAGATTAGCATGGCCCCTGTGCAAAAATAACACACAAATTTGTGAAGCGTTCTATACAAACTCTCCAAAAATTCATATGGAATAAAAAAAGACCCCAAATAGCTGCAGCAATCCTGAGAAAGAAGAACAAAGTAGGAGGGATCTCGATACCAGATATCAAGCTATATTATAAAGCCACTGTCCTCAAAACTGTCTGGTACTGGCACAAGAACAGACATATAGACCAATGGAACAGAACAGAGAACTTAGAAAATCGACCCAAGCCATTTTGCTCAATTAATATTTGACAAAGGAGGCAAGAGCATACACTGGAATCAAGATAATCTCTTCAATAAATGGGGCTGAGAAAATTGGACAGATACATGCAAAAAAATGAAACTAGACCACCAACTTACACCATACAAAAAATAAACTCAAAATGGCTAAAGGACATAAACTTAAGACGGGAAGCCATAAAAGTCTTAGAGAAATCCACAGGCAGCAAAATATAGACATATGTCATAGCAATATCTTTACCGATACAACTCATAGGACAATGGAAACTAAGGAGAAAATTAACAAATGGGACTACTATAAATAAAATAAAAAGCTTCTGCACAGCAAAAGAAACCATCAA
>NW_005354291.1:2273157-2337922 GCF_000412655.1 Myotis brandtii | reverse complement strand
AATAAATAAATAAATAAATAAACAAATAAATAAATAAATAAAATGAATTTTACAAATGAGAAGAAGCCAGTACCAAATGTTTGCACAATCAATGATTTTGATGTGATTTGATTTATATGACACTCTTGAATAGATACAACTATAGTGGTGCAAACTACTTCAGTGGGATAAGGAGGGGTGTGTGTTGGACCATAAAGGGGAAATACAAAATAGTTTTGGGGGGATTATGGTATTATGGATCCATTTGTTATCCCAAAATTTAACTTGGACAATAAAACAAGAGTCAATTTTACTGTATGATATTAAAAAAATTAAAATAAAAGGTGTTCCATACTGAAAACACATATTTTTTTAAACTAATGAGGCAGATTTGATATGCTTGAAATTACATGGGAAGCTTTGCCAAAAAACAAAAATAAAAACAAAAACAAAAACCCAATCTATGTTTCATTTGCATACATCTATTTTTATTAAAATGGATGTTCTAGAGATTACATCCTGCCTTAGGGAGAAACCTGCAAAGATTCAGAGCCAAGTTCAAACAGGGAGCTCTCGGGTAGCAGGTGTCCTGTCAGCAGGCACGCAAAGAATGACAGGTCCCTTGGGGGCACTGGGCAGTGGGTCTCTGGGTGTCTGTGGCCCATCCATTGGGGTGTTTATGAATTTTCTCTAGTGCTCAAAACACACTCCCTTGAAACATTTGCAGTGCTTTGAAGTCATGCATATTATTTGTTCTTCAGATATTTAAATTGTGTGTTGAGTCTAAAAAATGTGGACTTTGTATTGTTCTTTTATGTCATTTCATAGTAATTATTATTTACCAAGAAATTGTTATCTTGGGTTGTTATATCTTACAGAAAAGCAAAGTTGCATTATAATCAGATCTATAATCATGCAAATATGTTACATCTTTAGAAAGATCCATAAAAAAGACTCCCTAGAGATAACATAAAGGCCTCGGTTGTATTCCAGCTCCAGTCCCAGAAAAGCAGCAAAACCAGGCGGGTGACGCCAGGACCAGCTGCAATGACTAATGGCCCCCTGGCCTGGCACTGACCAACCAGTGGAGACCATGACCCTGAAAGAGCAAACCTGGAAACTGATGACTATTCTGCTGAAACTCTCCTAAAACTTCCATTAAGATTCCCACCTGCAAGAAAGAGATGAAAGTCTCAAGACAAAGGACCCAGCAAGAACCCTCCCTCCCAGGAGCATGCCTGCACCTTTCCTTCCCTCCTCTTCTTCCCCCACAAGCATGCATCTCCTAAATTCTACGGGACCCCATGAGCTTGCCACCAGGGAGCAATGGGCAGCAGCGGCTCATCCTGAACCTGTCCCCAAGGCCCCCCTTTCTCTGACTTCTTAGTGATCCAAAGCAGCCCAGCTGAGGCTCATTTCCCCACCTAGTGTGTCTCCTGTTGCTTCTATCCTAGGTTCTTCCTTGTTTCACTGACCCCAGCTTTAGTCAACATCCTCTAAAAATCACCCAGACTTGTGTTGTGAAATCTTTCCTGCTCAAAGTCAAGAACCCACACACTATTAGCCGGCCCTAGGCAGACCCCCTCAGGGCCAAGTCCCCTTTCCAGTACTAGGAGCTGAGTACTGATGGGGAGAGGGAGCAGCCTGAGGCCCACTCCTCTTGCCTTTCCTGGTGTGAAACCACTGCGGTTATCCGGGCCCCAGTATCCTCAGCACACTGTACCCAAGGTAGACCCTCTATTCCATGAGTGGGGGCTGGAAGAACGGATCCCTCACCTCTCAACCATACTCACTGGGACTTAGCCTCATCAACAGGTAGATGGGGCAGGATGAGAAACATGGCTTCTTTTACTTCCCCAGGAGACAGCCCTTTTAATGGGACAGGGGGAGAGGGAGCCCTGTGTTTTTGGTCTTGGGGGAGAGTGGCCCTGTGCTCTTGGTCTGGGGGGAAGATTCTGTGTCCTTAGTCTTGGGGGAGAGGCCCTGTGTTTTTGGTCTGAAGGGATGTTACCAGAAAGGGGACCCGGGCCTGAGCGGGTCTGCCCCAGGCCAGCCAGCAGTATGTGGGTTCTTGACTTTGTGCAGGAAAGATTTCACAACGCGAGTCCAGGTGATTATTAGAGGATGTTTATTAAAGCTGGGGACAGTGATCCCCAGAGGGAGAGCGCACCTCAAAAAACATATTTTTAAAAAGAAATTATTTTAGGGCAAGTTACCAGGATTTAAGGTACAAATAAAAGAAGTGAATTTTATGTTGTTTCAAATACACAGACACATATTCCACATGACAGCCTTGTAGAAGTTATTGCAGATAAATCTCAAATTATTATCTAAAGAGTGAGAGGATTCTGGATTGATGTCTTTATTCCCTATATCCTGCCTGAAAAGCCTGAAGTTGATTTACAGATTGCATTATCAGTAGGTTTCATAATTTGATTCTGTCTCTTTTGAAGCCCGGGACTGGCTGACCCTCAGCAAGGCCATGGAGCTTATTCATATGATCTTTTTTTCAAAGGGATGAATGCTAAATAAGCATCATTTAAAGAGCCAACTGGGAAATGTCAAAACTGCAAAATGTGAGCTTTGTTCCTAAGACAGAGTATATTTCATGTTATATTATATTGATTACTCAATTGTGTTGATGTGAGACTTTTCATTTGTCTAAGTTTTGATTCTTTTTCTAACTTAATTAAGTTGAGAACAGAAATTATGCATCGCATTTCTATTCCCAACAACACAGTTACATGCTCTGTAGAAAGCAATAAACTTATTAAAAGTAAGTAAAGGTGGAAAGCCCTTCCAACTGAGGGGAATTCAGTATGTTTCTTAGATTGAGATCCCTATAATATGGGAATGTTCTACAAAGGGATCTGCACAGTTGTTTCCCATTTTCATTGCTGCAATATACAAGGATAAAAGAAAAAAAATCAGTTAAATTGTACATTTTTATGAGCAAGAAATTAGAAAGTGAAGAAAAGTTCTAGTCTGGTTCTTTGATGTTAGGCCAACTTCTGTTATTGCAATATCTCCAAGAAGTAATAATATGTAACTAATGTGCCAGTGCTCAAATCAAAATGGCAGTATCTGCTAATAATTATCAGAGGACATCTAGTATCAGTGATGTGAAGAGGAAATAAAATAATGTAATTAGTAACATAATGAGTTCATTAAAATAGAGAGAACAGCTTAAAAGTTTAATGTCTTTATCCATAAAAAAATATTTCTTTTCTTCAAACTATTCTCTATTCTCTGTTTCCAGATTTCTGTTTAAAAAGTGTCAAGGATGTGGAAAAAAAAGTATATGTGTTGAAATATAGGGTTCAGTTTCAAAGATGATAATCTATTGTATGTGGGTACTGGTTTTGCTTCACCTTCCCACAGGTAAATTTTCTGTGCTTCTTCAACCGCTTTTGAGGTCAGAAATCCTAATTTTTTAGGGTGCCCTTCACTCTTACTTCCCATTGGGTCTAGTGAGTTAAATTCAACATAAGGGAGAAAGGAAAGAGCCTTTGAACTTTATTGTTCCCCCCATCTGTTCACTAGCCATAGTTTCACAGTGGTTGTGTACCTTTGCTTACAGTCAGAATTTCTACCATGAGGCCTCTTTCCCAGGGCTACATCATTTGCCCAGTTCTAGTTATATTATGGTGTCTCCTTATCCTTCTAAATCTAGAGACATTCACAGTTCACCACTGTTCTTAGTCATTGTGATCTTCAAAGCATCTTATTGATGCTCTTATTCTTGGCCACGTCATGGTAACTAGTTTTTATGTGTAGTCCCTTCAATTAATCCTTTGAGTGTGCTGTTTCCTGTCAGAGTCTAGACTGATAGATCCAATCTCTACCCTGTTTAATGATTTCTTCCCTTATACTTCAAAACTGCATTGTTTTAAATAAAAATATTTTAATATAAGAATATATATCATTTAATTATGAATATAACTCAATTCTACTATTTGCTATTTCAAACCTACTTTATGGGGAAATGATTGCAACAAATTTTGACATGAAAGTACTTCTAAGCAGCAAGAAGAGACTTTATATGAATTGCCAGCCTTTTCTTTTACACTGGGGGAAAACTGACCTTTCCTAAAACCTTTCTCTAATAGATGACATTATGAAGAAGGACATCTTAAACCTCAAAGGGCACCGATGGGTCTGGTCTTCATTCAAAGAGTATAAAGTCCAAGATGAAAGCATACCTGGCACTTTTACCTGAGTCGGTTGGGGGAAGATGTCATTTAATCTATTGGAAAATAATGGGAAGAAGTCCCAGAGTCATTTCCTAGAATTAATGAGAAAATGGCACGAGGGCACAAGAAGTTCCTCCCTTTTTTATATTGCTTAATTAGCAGACATGTTTGTTTGGGAACTTTAAAAAGCAACTTGGCAATAGATATACGACCACATCGAAAGACTGCAGTTTGGACTTCCTACTCGTCCATGAGAGTTAAGGTTGGCAAAAGCACTAGGTTTATTTTTCTGCAATTAGTTGGAGCCCAACTAAGAAAATAAACCTTCCTTTATATCGTTCCAGTCTTGTGTGTTCTCCTGCTAATGAGCCTCAAAGACTACCACTACCCTCAGGGTGCAAACATAAATGTTTAATTATTAATTAAATTGCTTAATTTAAATAACATGTAAATTCAGCATACAGTGATATTTCTGAGATCTTAATGTGATTTTTTTTTAATCTAAATGGCACCTATTTACCCAAGGAAACATGTAACATGCTATTAATACTCAGTTCCTCAGTAGAAATCAGGTGTAAAGAAATTAAACATATTATATTATATGCATTTATAGTCTCTATATATGTGTATTTATGTAAAAATAATCAAGGTGTGTGAGGTTTTTTTGTTATTTTTAAACAGATTGTATCTTAGGGTTTTATTATATAAATAGCACAGTAGAGCATCAGCCCCATGTAGACAGCAGCCCTTCTGGCCTCAAATTGGCAGACAGAGAGGCCTCTACTCTGGAGCCTTTGGGGGGGCCTGGGCACCTTTGGGAGCCTGAGCCTGAGCCTGAGCTGGGACTGCAGCTGCAGTCTGGGCCTTGGGTGGAGCCTGGGACCCTTGGCAACGTGGGCATGAGCTCATTTCCCAGCTTGGAGTGAGCAATTAGGCCCGTCATTGGTATCTTGGACTAGACCTCCTTGGACTTTACAAGGGCTGTGATAGCCTCAGCAGGTGTGCTCATGGCCTTGGTATTGTTGGCCTGCATTTCCTTCAGGCCTTTTTGTGATTCTTGGCAAAATGCATGTTCTTCAGGAACTTGGGGGTGCTTCCCCCCTTAAGATACCTGTATCTTTGTAATCAGGATCTCTTGATGCTGATTCTGTGCCATTTTGGGGACTGGCTGTGTGTGGTATGGTTCTTTATAATTTTGAAAACCTACAGGTTTATTGTTAAAAGTAAGCAAGAATTTAAACCATTATCAACAAATTTTCTTTAATGGCCAAGGTTTCCCTGCTATATACCGTATATCTAACCAAGCTAATTAAACTCGGAAGTATGAGACTGGAATATTAATACTCCTGGTTGAATTCTCTGCCTGTGTGATTAAAAGGTTCTGTCAGAGACTAACCTTCAAATATTAAGCTGGGGACATCCTTTCAAAGAAATGATAGCGATAAGGCTTTGAGAGAGAGAGAGAGAGAGAGAGAGAGAGAGAGAGAGAGAGACAACAGTAGAATAAAAGTTCAACATGCCCCAAAGGATTCTGCAGTTCACGATGACTGGAGACCTAACGGCTAATAAAAGATAAACTTTCCACAAAAGTGCTGTCAAAATAAAAAAAAAGGTGACTAAGAAATAGACAGCCCTAAGAAACAAAGCTGGGGCAAGCTCTCTTTTTACAGAATACAGAAAACAGATGAGAATGAAGATACATTCAACTATCATACAGTTTTCTGCCTTTTAGAATGAATTTTTCTAGAACTGACCTTTACAAAGTTTATTTCTAGTTTTTGGCAAACTGAAGAATGAAAGAACATTGATAGAGCTCTCTTAATCCTTCAGTCTTTTGTGAAGGAGGGAATAATGAGAAAAGGTTTTCGATACCATCTTTGGAAAACAAGTTTTTATGAAGTCATAGAGAATGACTAGAAAGTGGTTGAGCTGAGGACTGGATGGTTCTCTCTTTCAGTCCTTCCTGGACAAGTCAGGCCTGAGACTAGGAAGGAATGGGCTGCTGGCCTGTCTCAGCTCTCTGCATCGAACAGGAGCACTCAAAGTCTAGCTTGGTGTGCAGGAGACTTGGATGGGATGGAGCACATGTTTCTGATCACAAGCCTTAGAAGTATCAGTTCCATAGGAGAAGGATGTGCGCTGTACTATCTGACTAGAGCAGCCTTGGGCAAACTACGGCCCGCGGGCCGGATCCCACCCGTTTGAAATGAATAAAACTAAAAAAAAAAAAGACCGTACCCTTTTATGTAATGATGTTTACTTTGAATTTATATTAGTTCACACTAACACTCCATCCATGCTTTTGTTCCGGCCCTCCGGTCCAGTTTAAGAACCCATTGTGGCCCTCGAGTCAAAAAGTTTGCCCACCCCTGGCCTAGAGGAACAGACAGAACCTTAGGGAAACTTACATTAGAGTTGAGTGAGTGAGGCTGGTCTATGCTCTCAGATGAGTGAAAATCAACATTTAGAAATGGCAGAGGGCCAGGCAGGTTTCATGGGTGTGTGACCTATACAGTTGCGCCAGACCCTGTGCTCAGAAGGGTCCCATGCTTGGTTTAATGTTCTGCTCTTGCTGCCTTGAAATTCTTAATATTGAGCAAGAGGCCCCGCATTTTCATTTTTAACGTGGCTGTGCAAACGTTTATGAGGCAGGTTCTGGGATGGCAGAGTTACATGCTTTTGTTAGTTTATCATATCCAAAGCATCTCTAACTGCTTAAGAGGTATAACATTATTATACTTAAAATCATTTTCTTGAAATATTAATGTTTATTGCATGTAACATTATATTTAAAATCATTTTTCTTGAAATATTAAAAAAAGAGGCAATTCTTTCTTCCTCTCAAATTGAAAGAATGTGTCTCAAAACACTTACTTATGTCTCATACTTTATTCAGAGCTCCAGCCTCTCCTTAGTGCTGCACTGGCCAGGGATACACCAGGAAATATAATCTTTAGGCACTTACACTAAAGCTTCGGACCTAAGCCATTTGCCTTTCTTTATCACATTGCAGTGAGCGTGTGATGAGAATCTGATAAATCACAACATCCTCCCAGGAAAGTCACATTCCTTTTAAAGCTAAATGAGAGAAGAGGCAGTCAATAAGAAATTATTGATCCCCTGGGGCTGTTCAATAGTGTAGGAAGTGCTACCTCTACCTGTTTATTCTTCTTTTTACTATGGCCCTTTTCCTGTGAATGTTTTATAGTTCCATAAAGATCCCACCGGGCAATGAGTCAGTAGAGCACCTTGGTCAGGAGGATAACTCTAAGCTAAATGACCTCAGTACAATTTTTTGAGCCAGCACTTCCTAACTGTGTAACTTGGAGGAAATACTCTTGACTCTGTGCCTCAGTTTCCCTAGGTGTCAAAGAGAGTAAATATCAGTACCTACTTGGCAAGTTTCTTGCAAGATTTGGAATATCTTAATACGTTAACTGCTTTTTTAAAATGTCGTTAAGTTTTACATGTGGTTTTTATTCTCTCTGTCACAGAGATTCCAAACAGGAGCTTTCTATGCTCTTGATGTCCAAGAACATGTGAAAATATGCCCGTCCATAAAAAACCAACCTCCAATCCTAAGAATTAGAGTTAGGAAACATCACAATTCTTAGCAGCTCATTACAATATTAAAGGCAACCATATATCTTAAAGTTATTAGTAGCTTCAGGCCCAGAAATGGAAATGGAAGAGTTATAGTTTGACTATAAAATTAATTCATAGGCCCCTGTAAAAAAAAAGAAAAAAGAAAAAGTATCTCTTTCACCACTCTCTGGCCTATAATTGATTGTAATTACCAGTTTGCACAGGACTGTATGGGTAGGAGGGTCAAAGATTACAAAGAACTTTCCCATTGCTCAGTAGCTAATGGGACACAGCTGCAAGGGAAATAAAACCTTATAATTAAACTTTAGTCCCTTTTGTTCCTTTCTTTAAGCAACATAGTTACAATTTTCATGTCACTGAAGATCTAGAGAAGAAATCTTCATATGCTATAGTGAGATTGGTTTTTTTGTATGATCTTGGGCCCTTGGACTGGTCTCTATCGTGTTCTTATAGATTAAAATCTGATTTTAGCTAACTGCTACTTGATTGGGAGATGCTCCGTAAGTATATTAATATTTAAGGGGACTATGAAAAAGATAAAGAAGGAAAGGAAAAATCTTAATATTCCAACAGATCCGCCCTATTCTTCACTGTTTATCATGCAAATTGTACCTAATTTTTACTTTTCTATGATTTATAGAATAAAGGGCAAAAGAACTATATCTGTGTTAGATAGCTTTTAAGTGTTATCTTATTGTGACTTTTTCTTAACTTGTATGTATATGTCTCCTCTCACACCATGGAAAAAATTTGCAGAATAATGTAAAATGTCCTCACATTCATTAATAATTAAAACACCTATACTCAAACAAGAAAATTATACAATTTATCAGTGTTACACATGCATTGCCCATGGACATAGGCAATAGGGTGGTAAAAGCCTGGGGTGGGGTGGGAAATGGTGGAGGGGGTAATGGGGGAAAAATGGGAAACATCTATAATATTCTCAACAATAAAGATTAAAAAATCATCAGGACCTAGCTGGTTTGGCTCAGTGGATAGAGCATCAGCCTGGGGACCAAAGGGTTCCAGGTTCGATTCCGGGCAAGATCAAGTACCTTGGTTGGGTTGCCGGTTCCTCCCCAGCCCGGGCCCAGGTCAGGGCTCATATGGGAGGAAACCAGTGAATGTGTTTCTCTCACATTGATATTTCTTCCTTCTCTCTCATTCTCTCTAAAAATCAATGGAAAAATATCCTCAGGTGAGCATTAAAAAAACAAAACAAAACAAAACAAAACCATCAGCATTCTTTCCAGATATATCTTATCTTCATAATCAAATAGGAGGTTACAGAACAAATCAGTTAATATCTAAACTGTTACTTCCCACAGAGTTGGCTACTTGAGGAAAAAATATTATATGTAATAACTTACAGTATTTATTGGATATTAACTTTGTAACCTTTTCCCCCCTGATTTTAACAGTAAAATATATCCATTGTTGTAAATTTGGAAGTTCTCCATCTCAAAAAAGAAAAAAAGATAGGAAAACCATTAGTAAGTTTCCCACACAGAGAAAATCATTTTTATTGTTGAATATATTTCTTTATATACACACAACTATATACAACCCCATGCACACTCACACACAGGGTTCATAATGGGTGTATAATATATATATGTATATATATATATAAATTTCAAAAGGATTGTGATTCTACTATGTCTCTTGTTTTTATAATTATGGGTTATACTATTTTGGTATATTACATGAAAAGTTATAGAAAAGAAATATATAAATTTTCTTTGTGAAGCTATGCAAGCAGAAATAGAGGTTACATAATTTTTCATTCTTGCAATTGAACATCATGAATTATTAACTCAGTCTCAATGGAGCCTCAATCAGTATAAATACCTTCACTTTACAGGCCTGAGGGTTTCAGGCAGGCTGATTCCTCTGAAGAACCAGATAAAATTTTGGTGAGATTTAAGTGGCTTTTGTGACATCCTTTACCTAATATGGTAGCCTATTCTCATTACTTTTGCTTTACAACTCAGCCCTCGTCTCCATTTCTTAGGAACATAGGGGTTTTAGTCTATCTCTTACTTTCCTTAAGTCCCAATAAGTCCATTCCTGGTTTCCCGCTGACTCGCTTTTTCGATACAGTACTGTGCTTGCTTACCTCTACCTTTTCTACATCAAAATTTGCATGGTTCTCATTTGCAACAGCATTGATGGAACTAGAGGGTATTATGCCAAATGAAATAAGTCAGTCAGAAAAAAGCAAATGCCATATAATTTCTCTTATATGTGGAACATGAAGAACAATAAAAACAAACAAACAAAATAGAAACAGAATTACAGATACAGAGAACAGACTGACTGTTGCTGGAAGGGACAGGGAGTGTATTGTGGGAAATGGGTAAAAAAGGTGACGAGTTTGAGAAGTACAGATTGGTAGCTACAAGATAGTCATGGGGATACAAAACACAGCATAGGAAATATAGTCAATACAGAAATAACTATGTATGGTGCCAGTTGGGGACTGGAAATAAAGTATGATTATTGAACTACTATGCTATAAACCTGAAACTAATATAAAATAATATTGAATGTAAACTGTAATTGAAAAAATTAAAACATTTAAAGACAATTACATGCTTTTTTCTTATCCAGTTGTTCATTGATACATAATCACATTAAAATGTGCATCTCTTAATAGAATTAACAAGGTGCTTGGTCAAATGGCATTTTCAGAGATGAAATAGGCACAGTACTCTTCACAATAAGCATAGATGAGCATTATAGAGAAAAGGATCTGATCAGAGTAACAAAGAAGGAAAAATACATTTTTATGAGAATCACATGCCAGAGATTGACTTCAGTTTGGTGAATGTGGCAGGAAGAGATTTTCATGCAAGATGTACCTTTTCATTGTTACATTTCAACTGGTTCTCTTTAGATTCAATTATGTTTTCTACCTACTAAAACCAGGATTTACATTCCTCTATTATACTCTTACCAAAACTGTTTAATAAGGTTACTGATGAACTTCAGGTTGATAAATCCTGCAGTTATAAATCATTCCTCATTTTGTTGATCTTTCAGCAGCTTTTGAGTTAGATCAATACTTTTTTATTAATCTACACACTCATTCTCTTGGTGATCTCATCCAGTCTAAGGCTTTGAATATCATTTATACAGTCACATCTCCCAAATTTATACCTGTAGCCTGTATTTCTACCCCAAATTACAGATTTGCCTTTAAACTTCCTATTCTACTTGTAACTGGAGGTCTATTAGGCATCTCAAATGGAACTTACTCAAAACTAAGTTCCAGATATGTTCCCTCACGCCTGTCCTATTCACTGCCTTTACCTCTTAGTTAATGGAAACTGTCCTTCCAGTTGTAAGGCCAAAATGGTAATTTTTTCACTCTTCATAGATGTGAGTAAAAGTACAAGTCACATCCAATATGACCAGAAACTTATTGGTTTTAGCTTCAACATCTATGGAGAACCTGATCAGCTCTCAATAACTGTTATCCATTCTCTTTCACTTGGAATCATTGTGATAGTCTCTTTACTTCCCTGCCATCTGCATCTGCCCTTGCCCTTATAGATCAATGGCTAGGGATATGGCCAGAATAACCTTGTTAGAACTTGAATCAGATTACATCATTCTTCTGCACAAAACCCTCCAAGCCTTTCCATCTCATCTGAAGTGAACACAAATTTTTTCACAATGTCCTTCAAGGCCCTGCATTATCTGTCCATCATCTCTCTGACCTCATCTTTTAACAGGCTCCCCTATGCTCATTTCATCTTAATAAACACAGAAGGCCGGTGCTCGCTTCAGAGCCTTTCCAATTTGCAGTAATTCTCCCTGGCATGTTCTTTTCCCAAATAAACATATGGCCCACTCTCACACAATCTCAAATTTTGATTCAAATGCCATTTACTCCAAGATTTTCCCCTTACACTATAAATTAAAATTGCACACTTTTACTTCCTTTCCCCTTTCCTGGTGTTATTTTCCGTGATAATAATTAACATCATCTAAAATGCTATGATAAATGGAAATTATTTGAGAAAAGTTTCATATATATAAGAAAATTTGTATTTTAGAATATAAATTATAATTTCAAAACTATGTCTGACTTGAATCTAGAATTAATACATATTGGACATGGAAGGTTGCTGGAAAAGGGAAGGTGAACTTGGATGAAGGGAAGCTAAAGGAATGTGACTTCATTTAGCAGCCACTAATGCACAACTCTCTGTTGGAGGACAGAGGCAAAGGAGGAAACCTTCACTAACATGCTACTTGAGGAATATCTCTATTAAGATATCAATAGCTACAGAATGATGCAACATCATCCTTCCAGATGTGATTTACTGAAAATAGACTAGTGGCACTATTTCAGCTATTTTTATGAGCCAGTGTGAGAGAGACAGTTTGAGAAAGACACTTTCTGACATTCTTCAAGTCATGTCCCAGTTGAAGAAAATGACAGAATAATTTAATTCTGATGGTGACAGAGACAGGGAGCAGGATATTGCCTCCAAGTATAGAACATCCCCTCACCAACACCTGTGTTCATCTTTGCAGTTAGTCCCTTATGTGTGACTTACTCCAAACATGTTGAGTTGATAAGGCTCTACTTCCCAGAAGAATGGAAAGCCCACCACAAATTCTGTGAGCACAGGGCCATGTTTAATGCCACCCACCTTGATGTGATTTGCTCTGTTGATGTCAGCAGAACCAGTTTTCATTACCTACCTTTCTATCTCTTCATTATTAGACAGAATGACAACTTGCTTACTCTCTTTTTTTAAATATATATGTATTTCTGAGAAGAAGGGAGAGGGAGAAAGCGATAAAAACATCAATATTAAGAGAGAATCATTGATCGGCTGCCTCCTGCACACCCCACAGTGGGGATCAAGCCCACAGCCAAGGCATATGCCCTGACCTGAAATCAATCTCTGACCTCCTGGTTCATAGGTCGACGCTCAACCACTGAGTCACACCAGCCAGGCTTACTCTTACCAAATTGTCTGTGCTATTCTGCTAAATTGTACCATGACTTGTGCAAATCACCTCTGAGTAGCTGCTTTATGTACACATGTTTCACTGAGATAAAATAGAGGGAACGGAGTAGTGGTCAGGAGATTGGGGATCTTACCTTTAGCATCCTGCCTTGGGACTTGGACTTTGTGTTCTCACACAGTCAAGTAGGAAGTCTTAGCAAAGATCACAATTCAAGCAATCACAGAATATTGCAACTAAAGGTATTTCAGAGATCATCTCTGGCCTTTCCTTTGAGGCTCAGAGATTCGGAATGATGTTCAAGGTCACTGATGATTCAGGTTCTTAAAAGATAGAACTGAAAAAATACAGCAGCTTATTTACAGTCAAACTTCATTTTTGCTGAGCCTAATCAATCTGCCTTGGAGATTTTTAAGGCATTTTTGGGAAAGACTTGATATATTTTTTGTAGTATCAGAATATATAAAGGGTATAAAAGAGGTAGAATATTAAGATTTAAGGGACTGGTCTATTGTATTAGTCTGCTATTAGAATTAAAAAATCATTCCAAATCTCAGTGACTTGTCACAACCATTCTTTATTTTTTTTACATATCTGTGGACCAATTTGGGCAAATCTGCTTCAGCGTGGGGGCCAGCTGGGCTTTCTGTGAGGTACACCGCTCTCTTCCATATGTCCCTTCATTCTCTTTGGACCAGAAGTTATGAGGTACATAGTGTTTCCATGGCAATAGTCCTTATTTCATTAATTTTTTTGCTCCTTTTTCCCTATTATACAAGTTAAGTTAATTTTATATCTAAAATAAATGAACTTATAATGTAGTTTTAGAAAATGCATGCCCATCATGTTGTCTACTGAAAGGCCAGTGATTGGAAATAAATTTTAGGAAATCTACAAGACTTTTTATATGATGCTGAAACAATATTTTAATTTTCTACTAAATATGTCTGTTTTTTCAATATTAACAAGGAATAGTGCCTATTCTCTAGGCCCTCATTTCTCCTCATCTGATTATTTTATTTACCATTTTTTTTCTCCTGAAGAAACCTACCCGTGTCTTTGCCTACCTTCATCCCTCATCTTGGGAAGCCATTTACTAAGTGTTTTAGTGCACAGAATTAATCAGGCCTTAATTGTATAAAGCCTTTACATTGAAGAACAAAAGAAATCTATTCCGCAGCTACAGCTTGCATACCAAGACCCAGCTCTGTGCTTATCACCCACACTTTTGCTTATAAATCATGAATGGCTTAATCTTAACATAAACCCATCAGAACAACTGAAAAAGCACACATCCCACTGAAAATAGATGGAGACGGTCACCTATGGAACCAATCGACAGTGTACTTGCTATTGCCATGACCATCCCTTGCAACTTGTAAATTTACCTCACACTGAACGTAGAAGTAATTTTCTATATAACTACAGAGCGTAATAGAAGGGGGCTGTGGCTGCTACTGTCCAGGCTCTGCATATACCCCCTGGAACATTTTTATGCACAGTACACAATAGGGCTTTCATTTTAAAAGGCAACATCAGTATTTTTTGGTCAGGCTGCTAGAAACCACTTTACCTTTGTCCACAGAGAGCCTAATATGCCTGGAAATTTACATATTTCTTTTAATTAAGAGGGGCAACTTTTAACCAATACCTGTGGGGCATAGGAGTATAAATAATTCATGCCTTTTCCTTCTAGGGCAGACAATTTGGAGAGGGGAACTATACTATTTCCATAGCTCTTCGCTCAAATTGAGCCAGAGTTAACTTTAACAAGACTGCCTGACAATGCAGCCTTACTTGTCCCGTCCCTTCCTGGCCCTACCTCCCTATTCCTCTATGAGAAAGAAACCCTCAAGATCCCTTCTCAAGCGTGCTCTATCATTTTTTTTTTTTCTATCACACATTAGTGTGGTTCTATTGTTCTTTCAATAAATAATTCCTTTTTTAAAAAACAAAAAACAAGGTTTATTTTTCCCAACTGGTTATGCTGCAACTTGACCTTGTTATTATTTTTGTAGCCAGGAGAGGTAGCTATCAGGTCTTGAGAAAGGAAAATTATCTTTGCAAGGCGTCTGCCACAACTGAATCTTCTGTATGACCCTCAAATTTATTCTATTCTTACTATCTTATAGCAAGTCATAATAGCGGACCAGGAGGTTTGACATTCCTTATTGAATCTCTTCAGAAGTCTCTATCCCAGGTCCCAGAGTCCTGCTGCTTCCCTCTCTGGCCTGTGACTCTAGCATAGGAGATATGCTGAGGCTCTGAACTTAGGGCTTTTTGTAGTTCTGCTACTCTAACCACCAAACCCATACTTAATTAAGATTATTGATCCAGTTATAATAATTGACTATAATGGGGATGACTCTTTAAAGCCTAGAAAAAGTAATAGTTTATATTAAGTGAAGCAGTGTTGCCAGAAATGCCCTAGCAGAAGAATATAAAGGTGGCCTCAGAGAGGTGGTTAAGATGGATCAATTATGAGAGACCTAATAACCTCAACCTCCTCCCCCACTTGTCTTTTTTCTCTGTAATAGGGCTCAGAAGAGACAACCTTCACTAAGGTTATAAGGATTACTTTAATGGTAAAGACATTGGCATTTTACAGAAGCTCAGTGTGAGCTGTCCTCAATAGATTAGGGTTAATGATAAAGGTTGTACTTTATAAAACTGGGCTCTCTAGTGATAATGAGTATAATAAGATTCCAGAATAGTAGACACTAAATGACAACATTAAACTTGTAGAGAAGAGGAACACTGAATTACTGAAATACAAACAAGACACTGACCCATAGGTTGTTCTAAGAAAAAGAGCCCATACATTAAAAGAGGATATGAATGTGCCTTAGGAAGGACCCTCTAACACAATGGTAAGTGTATATGGTAGTGATTCCTCCAATCTTTCCCCAGAAGATTCTATGCTCATTCACCCACATTAGTGTTTTAAATGTGGTATCTTCGCTGAAACAGATCAGCAGGACCTCCTGCACTTGGTATACAAAATGTTCTACAAATGAGTGTTCTCTTTAATACTCATTAGGAAAAAGAATCGGAAGTAGTCTGACTTCATGTGGAATGGACTAGTCTACAGATTTATAGACTTTACTTAATATTACACTCTTATTTGATCTTACTCATTTCTAAGTCCCAATTCCCCTCTTTCCTATTGTTTTCTTTTTTTTCTTAAGAACACTTTCTAATAATTCACTTTCATTTGAATATTTATCACAACATCTGTTTCTGAGTAAGCCAACTTAAGACGTTCTACTCCATTTGGGTCTTTTTACAGAATAACATATATCAAGTTGGGCAATGATGAATAACTGAAACATGCAGGAAAACAAAGATTCCCCACATACAATGAGATACTTCTGCTCACACAAAATGTATTCATTTTGGGCATCTTAACAGAACTTTCATGCTCTGGTTCTTCTTCTCTGTAAATGTACTCTCTGAGAACCGGGCAATAGGCATCTCCCAGTGTACTGTACATCAGAATTGAAGGAGGCTTTCTTCTCTCGCGCATATGCACACAAACATAGAAACAAACAAAAAATTTAAATCGTCTATAAGTTTTTTTAGAAAGCAACCAAATCCCCCAATTTAAAAGAAAGGCCACTATTGCTTAATGAGAGAATTGATAGTGCTTCCCTGGGGCACTGTGGGGCTCATCAAGTTTAATTTGTCAGCGTAGATAATCGCTCTCTGAGGACTGATCATTCTAAAGTCGAAAACAGAAGACAAAAGGCAGAATCAAGGAAACAGCAGTGGCATTCCAGTGGCCCACAACCATCCTTGCTTTATTTGAGCAGGACCTCAACAGGCCATTGGAAGTCACCAGTGTGTCTAGAACCAGGCTGAATGCCTCCAGCAGAATCTTGAGCAAAGGCTACTGGCCAAGAACCCAGTAAATGTAAATGAGGCCATTTCCCCCTCCTCATCAGTGTTTTCTTTTGCATTGCCTTCACATAACCTCTGAGAGACCCCATTTTCTTTCATTTGACCTGGCAAGAGAGATTGCAATGGAAGATAAAGGGTTATGTAAAAGGGCTTGCTGAGGAACTGTTTTGTTGTCTTATTGAGCTGCCTTTTAAAAAGTATAATTATATTGGGCTTTTTTATATAAAAGTGCCATGTAATTCAGAATTTTCTCCTTGCCTCCTTCAAAATACTAATATTTTGCACAGTATGACTGGGATTAACTGAAATCATGTAGCTGGGTGGCTGCCGAGTTTTAAAATAAGGTAAATGTACTGCTTTCTGGAAGTTTCAGGAACAAAATGGGGTTGCAATCATTTTTAGAAACTAAAGCAAGCTGTAAAAATTGGGCATTATTACATTGTACCTGAAGGTACTCCTGGTGTTTTGTAATGACAGTGCTAGAATTCAAAGAATGTTTTTCAGAAGAGGATAAAGGGGGGATAAATGATGATGGGGATACTTGGGGTGGTGAACACACAGTACAATATGCAGATGATGTTTTATAGAGTTCTACACCTGAAAACTATATAATTTTATTAACTAATGTCACCCCAATACATTCAATACAATTTTTTAAAAGAATGTTTTTCAGAAGAGGAGGTATATTCTTTTTTCCTGTCTTTTCCTGTTGCTTTTTATTAGCTATTTATGAACCTGCAGATTCAGTATACAAAGACCTTCATGCCCTTGTTCATAGAATTTGTGGATACGTTTCTACTGAATCAGACTTGTATAAAATCAAGCTTATTTAAAAAGGCTCAATCACTCACTCCATCTGTGACTTGGTGGTTTCTTTTTGGCTTAAAAGAAAAATGTGAACATTTACCCCGGACAGCAATGGCAACAGTAAATCCACATTGAAGCCAGTTTATCCTTTTTCTTATAAAGAATTATTTTCTCACAGGAAAGAAAATCCTAATGTATTTCCAACTTTGATGCACAAATGAACATGGGTCACACTTCCTATTTACTTGTGTTCAGAAATATAAAATACGGGTACCTGGGCATGCGTTTTTCTTTGACAGTAGTAATTCTAACTTCCTGGAAACTATTTGCTACAATTTCATTTCACTGTAAAGCTTAGAAAAGAGAGACTTTATGTTTTTCTCTATTAGCTTTGAGGGTAGTGGTCAGCAGAGGAAAAGTAAAAAAAATACACAAATGAAAACCCTTTAGTTGCTGCTGACACCACTTCAGCTACTGCCTTTGTCTAACTAAATGTTCAATGTGTCAGAACACGAGAAACAAAGCAACTTTTAATACGATTGAAGAGATATTAAAATGCATTGATTGGATATCATGCAATATTTACATCCAGACTTAATTGAGTTTTTGCTTATAGTAAGGAATATTCCTTTGCATGCATTACCTTATTCTTATAACCTTGTGTGGGAAGTAGTTACACCTATGCATCATAATGTTTGTGAAAGGCATGCTAATCAGTCACAAAGCACAAAGGAAAGGCAAAGTAAGTGATGCAGTCAGCAGGCCTCTCCCCAAAGCAATGCCCTGCATCGGGATGGCGTGGAGCATCTGCCTCCATCACAAAATGTGCAAAAATATCCAAGCAAAAACTCATCCTTGTTTTCCTTGCAGATTGCACAATTTATCTCCAATAACACACACATTCACTGTCACCAAAGCTCAGTGGAATAATTATGAGTATTTACTGAATAGCCCATGCAAAGCCATATGCTGTTGGTGGAAAAAATGTGGAAGAGATACTGAAAACTGGCATAAATAATAAGACTGCAAAGTCAGCCACTTACAGTTGAACAGCGTTAGAAAATCATAGATGCAATGAGAGTGGGTGAGGGCTGTAAACAGAGTCGGGATTTCTGTGAAGCAGAACTCGTTTGACAGGAGAGGAGAGGAACTCCAATATTTCTGTTAAAAGTCATGGAATTTTTTGAAAAAGTTATTAAAGGGAACTGTTAATATAAATTGTGGCACTTTATACATTTAAATATACGTATATAATCACTGCATCTTTTAAAATCTGCAATGCTGAAATTTTTAAAAGAAAAAGTAGTCTAAGGCTGCAGTAAGTAAATCATATCCAGTTGCATTAGTATTAAGAAACAGCGGCATGCCACTACAAGGGAACACTAAAAAAAAATCACCTGTTAAATTTCATTGGATTTTGCAGTTCACAAAACACTTTTCTACATTTGTTGTTGTTTAACCCTTTCCCCTATTTTATGAAGGATAAGATAGATTCCAAGTGTTTAAATGATTTGTCCAAGATTACAAATATGTTAGTGGTAAAAATTGGGCAGAGTTCTAACTTATATCCAGAATTGCATGGTAGCTGAGATAGAAACAGAAATGAAGACTGTCAGAATCACAGAACTAAATTCAATGCAAATCAAAACTCTTTGAGAAACCAAGCTCGGAGGAGATGACTGAGGACACTACATAACATGGAAGACAGAAAACACAAATTTCCAAGACATAATATTGGGATTAGTGGCCCAGGGGAACATTTATAGCCTGAGGCAATACCATTGGTAGGACTCCTATTATTATTTTTTAGAGAGTTTTGGTGAGTTTATTTATGCCAAACTGTCAACAACTATAAGGAAGCAAAATCTCATTGACTGAGATAATGCTCCAGAGAATGGCAGCACCTTATCTTATATGATACAATCAAAAGAGAAGATGCAAGTGGGTTACATTAAATCTAGTGGTGATAGAGTAGGGAAGTGGGAGAAAGCAAAGCAGGGAGATCTTTGGGATCTTATTTTCCATGTTAATTCATTTAAAAATTACAATGTTTAATTGCCTTTGATCTTTTCTTAATTTTAAACCAATTCCAATTTCTTTCAGAGTTTTAAACCCAATTATTTCAAAATAAACCAGACAGTTTAAGAAACTTTTAGTTTCTGGAGCATTTATACTATTTCTTCTTCAACACTGTCTCTCCAACTTCCTTATACTTTTCACCCTCTAACTTATTTACGATTATCTGTCTATTGTCTGTTCTTTCCACAATGATGTAAGCACCATAAAGGTAAGAATTTTTTTTTTTTATCTTTTTCATCACTGCTGTAGCCTCAGCACCTAGGGGCATTCCTGGTATGGAGTAGAAACTCATTAAATATTTCTTTAAGTTTTTAATACATACACAACTAGTTGAATTATGATTTCCCCCATCTTTTTTACTAGCTTCTTCTTTTCCTTCTTCAGCTCCTTTACTGTGTGGATTCTATAACACTTAATTGTTTGGATTCTACTCTTAGGATTTTCTTTCTCATTTATCTTACCAGTGTTAATTCATGATTCATTATACTGCATTTTATTTGCAGTATCTTTTCCATTTCCACTGCCTACTCTTAATCAATGTGCATGCCCCATGATAGCAAATTCCTTATTTTTTTTTCTTGACTTGCTCTCTCTAATTATTCAACGCAGCCTGCAATTTATTTCCACATTACTATTCTTAGAATGCCATTTTAATCAACCCACTCCATTTTTTTTTCAGGAATGTCTATTGGCTCCTGATTCTTATCAGATAAATTACAATCGAGAAAAGAGTACATGCCATGGCTTATTTTTCTGCCAACACACAATCTTTAAAATATTAGTTTGCTCTCTTGATTTATCAACATTTTACCAGAATCAAAGAAGTACCAGGGCAGACTCAGCATAAATAGATCCCTGAAAATATCTTACACTATCCACCTTCCATTTGAGCAAATACTGTATATCAAAACATTAGGTTCATGTCATAATTAGAAAGAGAAAAAAAAGACTGAATGCCCAGGTGACCTTGAAAAATAAATTTTCATATCCTAAAATGCTATCTGACTGAAGATCCTTATCATCTAAAAAAATTGACACTATTCTGTCTCCCTTTGAAAACCTTTATTTTATTAACTCAACAATTGAGCATATAAAGTAATTTATTAATTGACTTCCTAAATAACCACATTCTCTTTTTTTTATGAATTTCAAGTATATCTGAATTGGCAATTAATCTAAAGATTTTAAGAAAACCTAAATAAATATTTTTTTTAAAAAGCTAAGCAAAAATTAACTCACATATTTAACTTTTCAATAACATGGAAGTGCATTCTGTTTTATGTATAGTAACATATTAGCTATTCTTCCTTACCCCTAAAGTACAAACAACACCACAAAATCTTCCACTTAAAAAAAACACCTAAATCAAAATACTCAAAATTAAATTTTTTATTAACTTGAGCGAGGGGGGGGGGGAAGGAGAGAGAGAGAGAGAGAGAGAGACATTGATTTGTTGTTCCACTTATTTGTGCATTCATTGGTTGTTTCTTGTATATTCCCTGACCAGGGGTGAAACCCACAACCTTGGCATTTCAGGACAACACACTAACTTATCTACCAGCAAGGCAATAAATTTTATACTCACCTTTAAAAAAAACCAACGTCCTTAATGAACAGTAAATGTTGACATACCAGGAAAGTAAAGAAAATCCTTAGAGAACGAAAATGACAAGAAAGTATCAATGCATAGCGGTAAATGAAGTTTGAAGTTCACTGTTGCCTTTTGTCCATGTGATCCTGCTGGCTCAGGGCAGAGGTCTTCAGACTACACTGTGTGCTTCCAGGTTACACTAAAGCTTTCTGGTGGATGTGAGCACGAGCAACAGCTTTACGCAAATCACTTTACACATTAACTTCCATCTGTATGTTTTTCTAAAATCCATCTACTTGAGAATGTTTCTATGGTCAGTTCCCAGAAACTTTGCAATTTCTAGTTTCCCTCCTGCCCTTTCCTAATATAATTATCCACTTTCCATAAGAAAAAAAGTCAAAATCTTAACCCACCTGAATTTGATTGCATTGCATGTTTCAAGTATGTAAACAAAGCTTCTGAAGAGTTTAAAAAAATAAGAATAAGAAAAAGAAAAGAAGAAAAGGAAAGGGAAAAAAAGATAAGGTTGAAAAAAAGAAAAAAAGGTTAAAAACAAATAAAATATTCAAAAAGGACAATCCAAAATAATCTTGTCTGACCAGTGTCTGTAATAAAAAACTGCCTCTGCTACTTTTTTTTGCATCTCAAATGAGAAGGTAAAAATATTTCCCTTTTTTTTCTGAGATATGAAAGTTATATCTTCGATTAAAAAACATCAGAAATAAGTTAAACATTTTTTGACTTATAAGAGGAATTTTCATTAAATTTTGGCAATATATTATTAGACACTGAAAAATTCCTATGCATTATTTTTGTTTGGGTGCAAATTGGCTCACTATCAATAGTCAAAAATTTGCTCATTAATTTGTTCATTCATGTACTTATTTGTTTCATATTAATCTATTTGGAATATGTTGAGGATTCCACTGTAAATAATGTGCTTAATAACAATTCTTAAAACATATATTTTTATTAATTTCAGAGAGGAAGGAAGAGGGAGAGAGAGAGATAGAAACACCAATTATGAAAGAGAATCATTGATTGTCTGCCTCCTGCATGCCCCCTATTGGGGATCAAGCTGGCAACCCGGGCATATGCTCTGGGAATCGAACCATGACCTCCTGGTTCATAGGTTGATGCTCAACTACTGAGCGATACTGGCCAGGCATTAATAACAATTTTTAACTAATATTTTGTAAGACCTTAATTTATTAATGGTCCATATACTCTTGCCATTTGCTGTTAATTTCCATTGAACCTTGCTGTATTCTAGCAATAAGTCATATTCATCTATGAGTACTTGAATTTTTAAGAGACCTACCCATTTCATTAACTAATACATTTCCAGTAAAATTTTATGTTTTATGTTTTAATCAATTGTGTACTATTAATAATCATACAGTAATTTAATACAAAGGAACTTTGTTAACATTTAGAGCTTTATAGAGTTGAAAAATCAATTTCAATTTATAAGTATAATTGACTTGAAGGGAAGTATAATAGAAAGAGCCACAAAAATTCATGTATAAAATATAGCATAATGGGATAAATTTCTGTGTAGGAAATGTCATGCAACTATGAGTTGGTGAAAGAAGGCACGGAGTTAACTGAAAATGATCAAGGTACTCACATAGGATTGCTTGGATCATGACCTGAGTAGAATTCTTTCTTTTCTCAGAAGAGGCTATATCCAATTGAGTTTCCATGGGGACTGGTGCTTTTTACTCCTTACAGAGGGTCTATAATTTCCCCTTGGCCTCAAGACTTCCAGGTGATAAGCAGCTGGTATTCCAGGTACTTTTTGAAAAAGGCTGTCATTCACATCTAGACTTGCAGTGTACAGGTTATTCATGTGACTCTTCACTAATAAGGTTGCTCTCATGTTTAACCTATAAAGAGAAAGATGGGAGAGAATGTCCATCCACTGGAATATAACCTATTCTGTATGGTCCTCTCAATGGGACACTGGGAATATAGGAGCTCATGTCTTCTCAGTGGCTCACTCTGGCCTTGTTAGCTTCCCCAGGTGAAATGTATTGCTCACCCACACCATGGATTGTGGAATCTTTGAACAACAAGAGTTTGGGCTACTCATGGGGCCATCTTAGCATAGAAAACAATGTAATAATATTTATGAATGTTGAAATATAACATTACAATATACTTTTACATTGATAATGGTAGATATTAAATCAGCATTTATTGAACACATTTAAAAGAATAAAGTAAGAGTTGTAGTCTAAAATTTCAATATTAAAACACAAGAAGTTGGGTATTTTGAAAATATTTAAAATTTAGGTTAAAATTTTTAGATATCATAGATTTACAAATTATCAAAATTCCTTTAAGGTGTATGCAAACAAAAATAAAATTTCATGAACAATAATCCAGATATATAATTTTAACTGATCATGCAAGGCAGGAGGTGTGGGTATGGGAGTTTTATAAACCAGGGAGAGAGTCAGAACTGGAAAGACCACATGTTCAATGAAAAATGAATTAGAACAAAACAGGAACCAAAAGAGAAGACTCCAAGGTAACCTGCCTGACTTAGCTTTGTTGTTGTGTTTAGCTTACTCTCTTAAGTTCATAACCACAGGCTACCTCTCATGTAGTTTTGGAACTACAATCATGTTACCAATGTAATCCCCAAATCTCCAGGCTGAGTATGTTGCTGAAAGTGATTTGAAGTTGATGGTACTCCAGGCACACAGCAGAAGCAAATGAAAACACTCTCTAGAGAAGCATACTTTAAAACCAGTCTCAAAGAATTTTCTCTTATAAATCTCTAAGGAATCTGGGCTTTCAATATGAAGAGGTGAGATATCAACATCAGAAGTCAACAGAAACAACTCAAAATGGAGTGATTTGGTAATAATGAAAACATTTATTTACATTACTGAAAAGCAAAACATGTTTATTATCATTAAAGAAATAAAGTTAAATCTTAAAAGCATAATGTAAAATAAGTGACTATATTTCCTAGGGCAAGGGAAACAAAGGAAAAAAAAATAAACAAATGGGACTACATGAAACTAAAAGGCATCTGCACAGCAAGAGAAACCATCAACAAATGAAAAGGAAGCCCACTATATGGGAGAACATATTTGCCATGACACATCTAATGAGGGGTTAATTTCAAAAATTATTTTATGTGGGTCACATAAAATAAAAAAGTCAAAGAAAAGAATAGAGCCCACAAATAGTTCTATATAAAAATGTCAGTTGATTTTTGACAAAGGTGTGAAATTAAATGGGAAGGATACTCTATTCAAATGACGTTCAAGCATTTAGAGGACTTTTACAAAAACAAAACAAAACTTCCCCAATTACCTCATTCACACACATACAGAAATTGACTCAAGATGAATCATAGGCTTCAATGTAAGATGAAAAACAAAAACTTCTGGAAGAAAATATATGAACAAGTCTTAAAAATCGTGGTGGTGCTATGGACTGAACTGTGTCTCTCCAAGAGTCTTATGTTGAAGTCTTAATTCTCAGTGTGGCTGCATTTGAAATAAGTAAGTAGGGTTAAATGAGATCATGGAGGAGCCCTGATCTGATGGGATTAGTGCTCTTAGGAGATATCAGAGAGCTCAAGCAGCCTCTCTCTGCCATGTGAGGACACAGCAAGAAAACTATTCTCTGCAAGCCATAAAGAGAGCTCTCCCTGGAAACCACGCAGCTGATACCTTGATCTTGGACTTTCCAGCCTTCAGAACTGTGATAAATACATTTCTGTTGTTTAATCCACCCAGTTTATGATATGCTACTATGGCATTGAGCTGACTAAGATAGATGAAAAATAAGCACATCCTGACATTGTTAGCATTATTTGTCATTAGGAAAATTAAAACTATAAGAGATATCAGTACACAGATTGAAATGGCTAAAATTAAAACACTAACCATGCCAAGTATAGAAAAGGTTGTAAAGTAAATGGAACTCTTATTCACCACTGGTGGGAATATAAAATACTACTATCACTGTGATAGATAGCTTGAAAATTGCTTGAAACGTTAAACATATACCTAGGAGCCATTCCTCTCCTAGTATTTACCCAAGAGAAGTAAAGTCAGTGTCCTCACAAAGACTTAAACATAAATGTTCATAGATCTTTTTATAATATTAAAAGCCTGGGGAAAAAATCCCAAATGTTTATCAACCAGAGAATTGATAAACAAATTGTGGTATATTAGTACAATGGAATATTACTCATCAGTAAAAAGGAATAAGCTATTAACACATACAACATGGATGAATCTCACAATAATTATACTAAACGAAAGAAGGCAGATTAAAAAAATAGTACAAATAGTGACAAAAAAAGAGTATGCATGCACAATTCAATTTATACACAACTCTGGAAATTGCAGATCAGTGAGGATAGGGAATGGGAAGCTAAAGGTAGTAAGGGGCCACTATGAAGTGATAAAAGGACATTCTGAGGGGTAATGTGGTATTGATTATAGTGATGTATAAATATGTTAAAATTTATCAAAGTATAAAATGTAAATATGTCAAGTTTACTGTATATTCATTGTAAATAAAGATGTACAAAATCAATCTACCAAAAATCCCTCATAGACACAGACAACAGTATGGTGGTTACCAGAGGGAAAGAGGGAAGGGATTACTAAAGGGTGAAGGAGGTTAAATATAAGGTGATGGAAGAAGATTTGACTATGGGTAGTGGGCACACAATACACTATGCAGATGATGTATTATAGAATTGTACACTTGACACCTACATAATCTTATTAACCAATGTCACCCCAATAAATTTAATTTAAAAATTAAAGAGAACAAAAAAGAAAGTTTAAAAACCATGGCACAAACTAAATCTCACCATTCAATAAACTTCTGGTAATAATTCCAGGCAAATGCAAATTTAAAATAAATGAATGAATTAATAAAATAAATATATTTTTATTTTTTTAAAAAAAATATTTTTTAATGATTTCAGAGAGGAAGGGAGAGGGATAGAGAGATAGAAACATCAGTGATGAGAGAAAACATCATTGATCAGCTGCCTTCTGCATGACTCCTACTGGGGATTGAGCCTGCAACCCAGGCATGTGCCCTGACTGAGAATCAAACGGTGACTTCCTGGTTCAAAGGTTGTCACTGGCCAGGCAATAAATACATTTTTAAAGGTTGCATTATTTGGGCAATATGTCTTCCCACATTTCTGATCTATTTGTTTAATATTCACTATCTTTCTTAACCTCAAAAACAAGCTGATAGACTCACCTTTCCCTGGAATGTGATTACTAAACCCACCCATCCCTAGAAAGGCGATGATTTACTGTAAATGTGATATGGCCCCAATCCAGAAGGAACACCTTGTATGGACATATACTTTGACTAACCAACCAGCTCTCTCCAAGTACCCCAAGCCCTCGTGCCTTCCTCATTCTCCTTAAAAAGAGTTCTAACCACTGCACGGGCTGCTGCTCTCCCTTTGCAAGACAGCCCGGCAGGTCTTCCCTCTAATAAAGCCTGTGTCACCTGGTTTTCGGCCTCCGACTGATTTTTCACAAGCCCTATTTTAAGGTCTAATATTATCTACCAGCAGTGTGTATTCATAAGGATATATGGGAGCAAATATAGGTTAATTAATTCTATCACTCAGCTTCTGCTTGCTGTTCTGAAAGTGGAACTGCTTTTCTTAGGTTCTTGTTACTCAAAGTGTGAATTTTGAATAAATAATGTCAATATCACCTCAGAACTTGTTATAAATACAAAATATCAAGCCCTACTTCAGACTTAATGAATCAGAATCTACAATTTAATAGAATGTCCTGTTTATTCCTATTCAGCTTAAAATTTGACAACATTGGCCTAAGTACACCCTCAAGTTCCCAGATCAAATCTTAGGAGCAGTCTTTCTAAGGATAGCAGTCTGAGTTCCTCTATAATTCTTCTATAGATAGCCCAAACCAAAGAACTTGAAAAGCCAATAATTTAATGAGTGAGTTTTTCCCATAGGGCATGCATGTATTAATGTATTTATATTCTATGGTAATTATATTACTGATAAAATTGTGGCTTTAAGTATGCTAAATGTTATTCTTAATTTAACACACTCAATAATTTAACACTTTAGACCAATGGAAAAGTACAGATATGTAAGGGCAGATTAAAGATGGCAGATATCCAAAGTGTATTGATCTCTTTATGGGATTTTGATGACACTTTTTTTACTTATAGTGGAATATTTTAGTATTAGTTTTAGAATTTTTGGTTTTGAAACAAAATCAGAAATCTTCAATGAATAGTGACTCAGACAAACCTTGATGGTATTCAGCATCCATATCCTGTCCTTCCCCAAACCTTTCTCTCATCTATATTTTATAATGAAATGCATTGTTGTAATATCCGAGGTAATTTATATCTACTTCCAAGAGTGGGCCATATTTTTTTTTGAAATTTCTTGCATATTATTATTATTCCCCTGGGTGGGAGTGGCCACTAAAAATCTTATTTATGAGAGCTATCAAATTCCAGGTTTTGTAGGAGAAGAGAATTAGAAAGAAAATTTTACTGGAAAAAAAAAGGGAAGTACTAAAAACAAATAATAGTTTGGAACTTCAAATGTATGCCTGTCACAATTTTCACTTCTTCAAAAAAGGTCAAAGATATATAGGGATCAATGTTAACTATGTGCAAATTAATTTAGGTGACAAGAGGGATAAACCTTTATATACATCCTTTTCAATACTTAATGAAGTAAAATTTAGCTCATAAAGGTGAATGTAAATGATGCAAATGTAATCTTGTTTTCAAATTTCTTCTAGCAATTTAAAATGTTTAAATAGCAAACAAGTCATGGGATCCAAATATGCCAGAGACTTAATGTGATAGCTGGGAAAAGTTTACTTTCACCTTATATCAGCAGAGAGAACCATGAAAAACTTGAGAGAAAATCACTCTGTGTATACATTTGTTGTGTGAAATACAAAACATTTTAATACATACAATTTTCAATTGCTAAGCATGATAAATTATATTGAATACATTTTAATCATTATAAAGCCTTCATCCAATAACTAATAAAAATCTATCATATATCTGAACTTTATAAAAAATTGTTAAATTATTATAATAAAAATACAAAAATATACACAATTTTTATCAGACTAAAAATCACAAGTAAGGACTATTGAGCATCAACAATATGTAATTAAGTAAAAGTTTGAAATGAAATTAAGAATAAAATTAAATCTCCATGTATCTTAATAGTTTAAAAGCACCAAAATCAACAGATATACACAGTATAAAATTAAGAATAAATTCAGCTGAACTTAATGGTGTATTTGATGTGAGTCTGAATTTAGCAGAACACACCTTTAAGTGTTCTTTTTCCCATAATGACTAGTTTTATCAAACTAATTTTAGAGATTTTAATGTTTTCCCTCCTTAATCACATTAACCACCCTAAAGAATTGTTTTCATTTTGTTTCTCCAAAATATATTCATATTAAAGCTTTAGCATGTTTAAATATCTTCACATGCAGTTGTTTACACTTCCCAATCCAGATACTCATAACTTCACCATTAGTGGGGAAAATGATAATGTTTAACTCTTGTGTATTTTAAAGAATTACTTTCTGGGGAGAAATACAATTTCTCTTAAAGTGGCAGATGATTAAAAGTGTGGAACATATCAGTCAATAATAATCATTGAACTTTAGAAAGTGAAACAAGGGGAAGACAAACCTTTTAAATGAAAATATGTAAATTATTTAGAAGTAATTACAATTGGTATTGCAAGTGGTATTGGAATTCAATGAAATAATATTTTTAAAACATTGTGAAGCGTTTGAATGGCTAAAATTAAGTGGATGTTGGGGCAGTCCTCATAGAAGTGTGTAAGGTTGAAGCATCTTAAGTAATTTATGTTTTGAGAAAATTTTGCATTGTGGAAGCATGAAACTATCTATAATGTTTCAAATTAGTGACTGTCCACTTACAAGTCAACTTCAATTTATTTATTTTTTTCTCTCTGTCATTAATTACTTTGGGGATGGCTGAAGGCCATTAAATTAGTCACTTTTAAAATCCCTAGTAAGCTTCCTAATTATCTCTGCTCTCTCAATTGTTGCACTTTTCAAACATATTGTAGTCCCTTTACTTTTACAGTGCTGCCATAAAACATTTCCCACATTTAAAATGCTATAATGAGAGGGTAGATTTATTCTATCTCAGTTAAGCTAGAGATTTTATTTTAAAACAACTCAAACCTATCACATAATCTCTAAATTGCTTTATACACAATTCTAGCAAATGCTATGTCATGGGATGATATTGTATATTTACATTAAAATTATGCAAATTTTAATTTGAATGTTAAATGAGAGAAACTCCCAGTTGCCATAAGCAGTTTGGACTTCCACAGTAATTTACCGTCATATAATTGAGCCATTTGAGATAGTTCTTTTAAATTAATGCTAACGCTATCTTATTATATGGTTCCAAGTAATGTGACAGGCTATCATTTGTCTCAATAAGTTGTTGGCGTTATGACTGACAAGCAGATTAGAATAAAGCCAGAAACAGAAATTTCTGATAAACATGCACTGTTTTGCTAATGGATATAATTGTGTAGTTTTTAGTTTCCAGTAACCCAAGGACTAGAAGAGCAGACACCAGAGCTTGGTGAGCAAGAAGTTCATCATAAAAGGTGTCATTTTGTTATTGCACCTGGAGGCACAAGCCAATTTTTTCAGTGACAACACCTCTATGCAATATGAAGTGTTGTATAATAAAAATAATAAATTGCTCTGTTGTCTTTCTATCACCAGGTCACAGCAAGAAATAAAACCAGAGGAGCCTAAGTAAAAAATAGAAACCATATTGTTCCAAAGGTCATATAATCTCCTTCATTCTCTTTTAAAATTGCTCATGTTAAAATACATTTGATTTGTATTACAGTCAATAAACTTTTTTTTTAAAGAAGAATTAAAGCTATGTGGAGGCTGCTTGTTTGAGCATATGGAATGCCTTACTTAACATACAGATATTTTATTTCCTGGTTAAATTCCCATTTTCTCACGATTACTAATGATGTTTTCTTCTTCTGACAGTGGCTTTGAAAGGGCCAGATAACTCAAAAATCAATTAGCATTATCATTAACTCCTCAAAAACATTCTGTGGAGTTATTGACCATTTACAGAAATAATTTTGAAGCCTAAATATTGTGCACGTAAGATATCATACTTAGAATATATTAAATAATATGAATACATGTCATGCACATATCATGTATGTGTCCTAGAAAAGATTAAAAACTTATTTTCAATGATTATTTGTAATACAAATGAGCATAATAAATAATAATGTCTTTGTAGCACTTATAACCATTACAAAATAATTTGTTTAAGTAGTTTAATGTCTACCTCCCCATTAGATTGCACATTTTATAAGTGTAGAACAGTATGCCCTTCACCACAATATCTCCGTTGCATGACGTTGTATGATAGTATTTGTTCATATATCCTAAATAAATGTTCATTTAATTAACAAATAAAAAAATAGTTACTATTGACTGAATCCTCATTATGAGTAAGCTGACTACTCTGTTTCACATCTTGTTTCTCATATCATGCATTCTCCGATTTTGTGGACAGAGTATTATAATATGTTTGTTAATTTACAATGTGAAGAAATCCTTTAGAGTCAGATAATTGCTGAGAATCCACAAAGTATCATCCCATAGGCTTTAATGATGGTAAAGGATATGACACAGCATGCAAAAGAAAGAGCAAGTCAACAGAAGGTTCGAAAACCTTTCAGGCACAACTCCCTGGTCCTTTGCACAGGATGTACTTCCTCTTGGGATTATGAATTAGCAAAATATGTGCAAGTTACTTTGTTCTCAGGAAAGCCAAGGTATGAGTGTACTGAGGAGTTTTTATACCCCACTGGTGGCACAAAACACTCTTCAATACGTTATCAAAAACAATGTAAACTGTGCTATGAAGATAGGGGTGCATATGTCCTTTCTGATTGGCTGGGGGGGGGGAGCTGAGAGGAATGGGGGAAAAAAAGGAATCATATGTAATACTTTAAACAATAAAGAATTTTAAAAATCCTTTATAATAAAAGCCTAATATGCAAATTGTCCCCTCAACCTGGAGTTCAATCAGGGGTGGAGCCAGCCCACCAACTGCCCACAACCCCTCCCCCCAGCTGGCCCCAGCCACCATCAGTCCCCCCTCCTCCCGTGTCCCCTCCCCCTGGCTGACCTGGCCCAGAATGGCCCCAATCGGGGCAGGCTGGCCAGACCCTACCCGAGCACTAATTCATGCCCTGTGCCTCTAGTAAATAAACAAAATGGAGTATAAAAATAAACAATGCAAACAATCTCTGCACAGGGGACTTTCAGTCTTTTAACAGATCATCATAAATCACCACTAGCTACATTGGTTCTTATTTTGTCCACCTGTCAGTACCATGACTCCAGGCATCCCTGGAGATAAGAATCCATCCAAAAAGGACCAGCCTCCTTGCACCCAGTGTCCACCACATCCTGAAGGACACTCCCAGGATTGCAGGGTGTCATTTCCAAGCCGATACTTCACAGGCAGACCTTCAGATACATTTTATTTGAGTTTTTGCTTTTCTTCAAAGTCTGTAGTGTAGTCACATATTTAGATAATATTTTGATTTTATTTTACTGGCCACTAATCTTACTTCTAATATATGAATCTTATTCTTAAACTCCAAGAGAAAACTTTATCTTCCTTATAGAATCTCCATTACAATTTCCCTTGTAAAGGGGCATTTCAGATTCATTTAGTGAGAAAAGTTTTGTGTGCCAATGTATGTCTCCCTTTTTCAACAGAAATCACTTAAATATATTATTCGATTTCTTGAGTATTGAGAAGATGTTATAGGCCTTTCTTCAATTTATTTTACATTAAACATTGTCTGTGCCTAGACTATCTCTTTCAGTGGTTCTCAACCTGTGGGTCGCGACCATCGGAAAACACATATAGCATATCAGATATTTACATTACGATTCATAACAATAGCAAAATTACAGTTATGAAGTAGCAACGAAAATAATTTTATGGTTGGGGGTCACCACAGCATGAGGAACTGTATTAAAGGGTCGCAGCATTAGGAAGGTTGAGAACCACTGCGAGTAACCTATATTATACAACTCTCCACTCATTTAGCACTAGCCACACTGGTAACACCATTCATGTTACTATTACATGGACTTTGCACTTGATCTTGTCTGTAGCTTTTCCCACATACTTGTCTAACTTGTGCCTCATTTCACTCAGGCCTCTGCTGGAATGCACCTTATTAGAGAGAGTCTCCCTGACAAGTCTGTCTGAAATAACACATTGCAATCCGTCCTCAACCCCTTATTATGCTGCTTTCTTTTTATTGACATTATGTTTCAGGGAGTGTTCCATGACCAACTATTCATTTAGTAATTTCATAAAAAGGACTCACAGGACTCAGATGTATCATTCTCAAGGTTATAGTTTATTACGTAAGGGTTTACAGAGCAGGATCAATAAGGGGAAATGATGAATCAGGCGGAGTCTGGAGGAGATGAGGTGCAGGTTGCTGAAGGCCTCTCCCTTAGGGGTCACACAGACCATACTGATCTCCTAGCAACAAACTGCAACAACACATAGGTGGTTCTGTCCAGGGGAGTCAGCTTGAGTCTCAAAGTCCAGGCCTACATAGAGGGCTGCTCACGTAGGCACATACCAGCCAGCCATGATTACCGAAAATCCAGACCCAGAAGGAAAACAGGTGTCCACCATATATCGTATTGTTTTCATAGATTGGAAAGACAAGCAAGAAGTATGGTTCAGTGCCACAGGCATTGAAATATCCTGACCAATTAGTAACACAGGGAACTCTCCAAAGGCTAAGTGCCCAGGGCCAGCCAAGGGTCACCCATGGGAAGAGGGGCACCATATCAGGTCTGCTGCATTAGCTCCATCCTGCCCACCTTATCATCAATTGACCTATTGCATGTGTATTAGATTATTGGTTTAAATTATCTACTTTTCCTACCGGACTAAACTCTATGAGGATAGAGACTTTGTCTCTTTTGTTTGTTACTATATTATTTTGTTGTTTTTTCCTGATCTAAAACAACACAATTTATTATCTCAAGCTCAGGAGGTCAGATGTCCAAAATAGATCTCCCTGAGCTAAACTCTAGGTGTCAGCCCTAATATGCAAATTGTCCCCTCAACCTGGAGTTCAATCAGGGGTGGAGCCAGCCCACCAACTGCCCACAACCCCTCCCCCCAGCTGGCCCCAGCCACCATCAGTCCCCCCTCCTCCCGTGTCCCCTCCCCCTGGCTGACCTGGCCCAGAATGGCCCCAATCGGGGCAGGCTGGCCAGACCCTACCCGAGCACTAATTCATGCCCTGTGCCTCTAGTAAATAAATAAAATGGAGTATAAAAATAAACAATGCAAACAATCTCTGTACAGGGGACTTTCAGTCTTTTAACAGATCATCATAAATCACCACTAGCTACATTGGTTCTTATTTTGTCCACCTGTCAGTACCATGACTCCAGGCATCCCTGGAGATAAGAATCCATCCAAAAAGGACCAGCCTCCTTGCACCCAGTGTCCACCACATCCTGAAGGACACTCCCAGGATTGCAGGGTGTCATTTCCAAGCCGATACTTCACAGGCAGACCTTCAGATACATTTTATTTGAGTTTTTGCTTTTCTTCAAAGTCTGTAGTGTAGTCACATATTTAGATAATATTTTGATTTTATTTTACTGGCCACTAATCTTACTTCTAATATATGAATCTTATTCTTAAACTCCAAGAGAAAACTTTATCTTCCTTATAGAATCTCCATTACAATTTCCCTTGTAAAGGGGCATTTCAGATTCATTTAGTGAGAAAAGTTTTGTGTGCCAATGTATGTCTCCCTTTTTCAACAGAAATCACTTAAATATATTATTCGATTTCTTGAGTATTGAGAAGATGTTATAGGCCTATCTTCAATTTATTTTACATTAAACATTGTCTGTGCCTAGACTATCTCTTTCAGTGGTTCTCAACCTGTGGGTCGTGACCATCGGAAAACACATATAGCATATCAGATATTTACATTACGATTCATAACAATAGCAAAATTACAGTTATGAAGTAGCAACGAAAATAATTTTATGGTTGGGGGTCACCACAGCATGAGGAACTGTATTAAAGGGTCGCAGCATTAGGAAGGTTGAGAACCACTGCGAGTAACCTATATTATACAACTCTCCACTCATTTAGCACTAGCCACACTGGTAACACCATTCATGTTACTATTACATGGACTTTGCACTTGATCTTGTCTGTAGCTTTTCCCACATACTTGTCTAACTTGTGCCTCATTTCACTCAGGCCTCTGCTGGAATGCACCTTATTAGAGAGAGTCTCCCTGACAAGTCTGTCTGAAATAACACATTGCAATCCGTCCTCAACCCCTTATTATGCTGCTTTCTTTTTATTGACATTATGTTTCAGGGAGTGTTCCATGACCAACTATTCATTTAGTAATTTCATAAAAAGGACTCACAGGACTCAGATGTATCATTCTCAAGGTTATAGTTTATTACGTAAGGGTTTACAGAGCAGGATCAATAAGGGGAAATGATGAATCAGGCGGAGTCTGGAGGAGATGAGGTGCAGGTTGCTGAAGGCCTCTCCCTTAGGGGTCACACAGACCATACTGATCTCCTAGCAACAAACTGCAACAACACATAGGTGGTTCTGTCCAGGGGAGTCAGCTTGAGTCTCAAAGTCCAGGCCTACATAGAGGGCTGCTCACGTAGGCACATACCAGCCAGCCATGATTACCGAAAATCCAGACCCAGAAGGAAAACAGGTGTCCACCATATATCGTATTGTTTTCATAGATTGGAAAGACAAGCAAGAAGTATGGTTCAGTGCCACAGGCATTGAAATATCCTGACCAATTAGTAACACAGGGAACTCTCCAAAGGCTAAGTGCCCAGGGCCAGCCAAGGGTCACCCATGGGAAGAGGGGCACCATATCAGGTCTGCTGCATTAGCTCCATCCTGCCCACCTTATCATCAATTGACCTATTGCATGTGTATTAGATTATTGGTTTAAATTATCTACTTTTCCTACCGGACTAAACTCTATGAGGATAGAGACTTTGTCTCTTTTGTTTGTTACTATATTATTTTGTTGTTTTTTCCTGATCTAAAACAACACAATTTATTATCTCAAGCTCAGGAGGTCAGATGTCCAAAATAGATCTCCCTGAGCTAAACTCTAGGTGTCAGCAGGGCTGCATTTCCTTCAGGAGGCTGTAGGGGAGAATCCATTTCCTTGCTCATTTGGATTGTTAGCCCAATTCAGTTCCTTGTGGTTGCAGGACTGAAGTCACCTTTTCCTTGCTGGCTGTCAGCTGATGGCCATTTCAGTTTCTAGAACCCAGCCACATTAATTCATTCATGGTCCTCTTTCTCCATCTTCAGAGCCAGAAATGGTTGGTCAAGTCCCACTTATGCTTCGGCTCCCTTGTGTCTCTTATGTCACATCTCTGTGATTGCAGCCAGGGAAGGTTTTCCACTTCTAAGTTATTACATTTGGACCCATCTCTATATATAAAAGGCTAATATGCAAAGTGTCCCCTTGGGAGTTTGACCGGGAGTTCAATTGCTTGCTATGATGTGTGCAGACAACCAGGGGGCGGCACAGAATGAAGGAAGGCCCGGGTCAGCAGCAGGAAAGCCCTGATTGGCCCTGATCCCCAGCCAGGCCTAGGGACCCTACACGTGCATGAATTTTGTGCACCTGGCCCCTGGTATGGATAATATAGGATAATATTCTTATTTTAAAGTCAGCAGATTAGGCCCTGGATGATGTGGCTCAGTTGGTTGAGCACTGGCCCATGCATCAAAAGGTCTCCAGTTCAATTCTGGTCGGGGCACATGCCAGGGTTGTGGGCTTGATCCCCAGTAGGAAGCATGCAGGAGACAGCCAATGTTTCTCTCTCACATCAATGTTTGTCTCTCTTTCTGTCCCTCTCTCTTCCTCTCTCTCATTTTCCCTTCTCCCTTCCTCGTCCAGGTATTTCTCCAGTAGTGCAGACTTGGAAATTGGACAGCCTCATGTCAGACCCAGGAGATGTAGGATGGAGTTGTGCACTGATTTAAGAAAACCATCTTTGGCTTGGGCAGTGGGAAGGCAGAGTGGACTAGAGCAGACACTGAATCTGTTGGGGTCTTGATCTTGGACTTCCCAACTTCCAGAACTTTTTCCCTCCTGACTGATTTTTGTCATTTCACAGCCAGCAATCAATTTGGCCATAATATTACCGTACTTCCAGCTCTGACTGCGAGGAGCTACTCAGGACGAAAGGGTGTTCACGGAGCGCATCTAGGTTCTGACAGTCACCAGCCGCCTTCCAGGCACAGTTAGTCCTGACATCGTCTTTCCAGGGGTCTTCACCCTGTTCTCTAGGTGGTTGCACTCACCTGGCCAGGCAGCCAGACCGGGCGCGCTGCTCCGCCTTCAGAAGATGCTCCAGCCCCAACGAGACCCCTCCCCTCCCCCGTGGGAATACGCCCCACAGGTCCGACCCAGGAACTCGGGCGGGGCAGGGTCGGCTGCTACTACCTCTTTTATGTTTAGTGTAGTGACTGGTATAGAAGAGTCATTTCGAACTATTTGTTAAATACAAACACTGATGAACACTCATTGACCTCTGCCTGGTGGGGCTAAAGTATGCATCCGTGAAAGACAGAAAGGGATGAGAGGGTCACAGAATGGCGTGTTGGGAATGATATTTTATAGGTATTGAAAATGAGATATGAGTGATAGGAGTACTGTGCCTTATTTTGCCTCCCCTCCCTGCAAAAAAAAAAAAAATTCAATCCCAGATAGAAACTTAAACAGAGTAGGTCACATTTACAAAATGTTAGGAAATGCAAGGTGACCATAAGAAGAAAGGGGAAACTGCTCATCATATTTTCTAAAAAGAGCTTTAATTGTGAATTACATTCAGATATGACATAAGAAAGATGGTTAGGTAGGTCAGGCAGCTAAAGGACTTACTGCGAGAGGCTTCGAAATCTTTATAGAAACCATCACAAAAGGAAAAGATCACTTTTTATCCCGAGTTCTTTAGCTCTGATTATGCCACATTATGAAGTGGACTAACTGATCCTTCTCAGGGCATCTTCAGATCATAGGATTATTGCTAGACTATTCCCATTCTATTCTCCACAGTGGCTGCATGTGTGATAATTATTATTCAGGACTGTATGAGGCTTAAGAAAGCATAAAATGCATATTTTATCATAGTTTGAGATAAAAACAATTTTAATTTTTTGCACAGATATGTCTTTGTTTTTTCAAACTCTGATGTAATTTAAGCTTACTGAAACAAAATTATGATCTTGAGTTTAAGGATGTGAGGTTTATGCGATAGAAAAAACTGAATGACATAAAATAAAGATGGGATAAAGACGAATGGCATGCATTGCCCAAAGAATCACATATTTAAAAAAAATAAGAAAGGCTAAATTGCAAATGTTTGGAGAAAATAACTTTTATAATTACTGTAGTTGAAAAATATGATACATGATATCAAAAAACATGAAAATTCATGTGCTCAATAAACATTTATTGATATTGCTATATATATTTTTTAATCTGTAAAGATGATCTCAATGAAATTTTACCAGGATCTTTTGAAATAACCTATGCTTACAGGAAATAACAATAAAAATCAGCTTTTAAACACCTTACGAGTATCTATATTTTGTTATATTCCTGTATGGATTCTTAAAGTTATTAAAAACAAACAAAAACTCTGTAAACCTTTGACAAAAGCATACATTGGAAGTGATAAAAGGCAAAAACACCTGAGCTATTTTGCAGGCATCTCTAATCTTTAAACAGAATGAAACAGAACAAATGAACTTGCAGCCTCTCTTTGGAAAGAAAGAATGATCAGTGATGAGCAATTTTTCACAGGAAATACCTTAGTAAGAGAGCAAAGAGTGCGAGTCTCCTAGAGCCCTCAAGCATTCCCTCAGCACTTTTCATCCATTACACCTCCCGTTTCACTTCTTTTAGTTACAGTTTAAACTATTTCCTTAAAAGATGGTTCAGAGTCTAGGAACACACAAGGAGCATAAATACAGACTTCTCAAATTAACAAAATAAAAACTTCCCAGCATCCCGCCTAAAGTTGTGTATTTTATAAAGACAGTGGGAATTCGAATTTGTGGTGCATATTTTCTGGATACAGGCTGCCTCTTAAATGTTAACCTGAATGAATGAGCTGATTTAGAAACACAAAAGGTATAATGCACATTTTATGCTGCCTTGCTCATTAAACCTGTGTGCCTTAGCACCAGTTCCGGCTGGTTTGGGAATAACATGTAGTCAAGAAAAAGAACTAGAATTCTTACACAAAATCATTGTATGTTTTTACATGTTTCTGGAACACAGGATGCTGTTGTAGGAAAGAATCTGTTTATAGGTGACATGGAAAACTCAAATACGCTTGACTGTGATCATTAACACCATTGGGCTTCTCATGAGAATAAAGGTTTGCCTCCAGGCATGACTCTAATGAGGATAATGAAATTCTGCACACCTAAAGCACCTCTCTGATTCCATCTTGGAGAAGTCATTTCCTTTCTATTACACACTGTTGTTCCAGGATCTGAAACTAGGTGTCGTTCAGCCCATACATAACTGCATTTAGTGGTGGGCAAAGTGTTAACTTTATATGCGAAGTAGAAAAATGCTTCCATATGGGAATGTTTATCATAAATTTGCATTATTAATATGGATATTTTATTTTTTGAAATGATATGATTGAAAATATGTATTTAATACATTTTGAGGAAATAAAAATCAGCTAGAAGAACAATATGATAAATATTTTACAACTGTCATCTATATTTGATATAACTAAAATAAGTTATATTAAAAAACACATAAAGTATAAATCATTTTTCTAAAAATTTAATATATCAATATATTGTATTACATTATTTTTTCTACAGCAGTGTTGAATTTCAGAGTCTCACCCCTCCAACATCACTGGTATAGCATCGAGTGTGTAACAACTTGTGTCCATGTTTAATTTAAACCAGGACTATTTCAAGAGAGAAACAAATTTCTCTTTCCAGCAGGTCTCTCTCTCATTTCTACGTAAACCAGAAACTATCATTCTCAGCACAGTTAAAGCAAATGAGCAGAGAAGAATCTGCAAAAGCTGTTTCTTTGTGTTTGCATCAAGCAGTTCCTGTTATCAGTGCCTTGTCTGCCATTCACCCGCCTATCGCTATATGCCAGTATCTAATTGTGATGCTTCTCTGTCTAAATCCTTGGTATTATTGGGAATGCAGCTTATGTCTGGGAACAGTCTAGTGTTGCTCAATTAATCAACCAGGTACATCTCATTAGGATGATTGGCAGCTGGCCCTGGCTGATATGGCTCCCTTGGTTGGAGTGTCCTCCTGTACACTAAAAGGTGGCGGGTTCATTTCCGGTCAGGGCACATACCTGGGTTGTGGGTTCAATCCATGGTTGGGGTGTATACAGGAGACAACACATTGATGTTTCTCTCTCACATAAGATCTCTCTCTCTCTCTCTCTCTCTCAATCTCTCTTCCCCCCTTCCCTTCCTCTCTCTAAAATAAATTAAAAAAAAATGATTGACAGGTGAAAGATGAAGCTTTGGTGGAAATAGTGGTAATAAAGAAGGCCAGCCACCCACAGAACAGAACAAGTTCTCCTGTCTATGGCACTTTTACCTTATCACCCAAGGGGTGCAGTGAGCAGGCCACTGGCAGGTCTGCCTCTTGCTAGAAGTAAATATCCAGGTTTAGACTACCAAAAATGGTGTAACTTTTAATTGCTTATATAAGTGTAATTAAATGGAAGTTTTGTGATTATACTTGCTCTTCTCCCCAAGTGTATTACCCCTGTACTATTACAAGTCTGATAGTCAACATGGCATGAAATTACACTGTGGTCTTAATTTCACAAATGTATGTGTTGTCTAGTTTCAATTCCATTTTACTTTGAATTTCAGTTTCATCTAAATCATAGATTAAAGGGAACATTCAAAAGCAGCTTTATAAGTTCCCAACAAGGTTAATGAAGTTCAACACTCCAGTTGAATCAGGAAATGAAGAAAAAAATGTATGATGATTATAATTTCATTTTGAAATCACTGCATAGGGCCAGGAAAAATCATTATAATATCTATATCCTGTAAACAACTGCAGAGCAATTATGTAGAATGTCTTTCTTTTTAAAATTTTTGGTATACTTTTATTTAGTGCCTGCTGTCTGGGGGCAAAGCAGTTTTGAATGCAAATGACTTTTAGAATGAGATTCATGTTCTCAAAACATTTATTCAGAAGAGCGAATAATCGTCCTCTGCTACTTTCTTCAAATCAATTTCTAATGGGGCTTCTGGGAATATCTGCTTGTCCTATGTTTGTGATAAAAATACTTTTACACTTAATGTAACTAATTTTTTTAAAGAATTAGAAAATTCATGTACTTATAGTGTTTCACAACATGAGTTGGAACTAAGAGTGGATTATACTCAAGTTTAACCAACTCTTTTTTTAAAAAAAAATATTTTTTTTATTGATTTCAGAGAGGAAGGTAGGAGAGAGATAGAAACATCAATGATGAGAATTACTGATTGGCTGCCTCCTGATTGCCCCGTACTGGGGATTGAGCATGCAACCTGGGCATGTGCCCTGACTAGGAATCAAACCATAACCTCCTGGTTCATCGGTTGATGTTCAACCACTGAGCCACGCTGGCCAGACAAGTTTAACCAACTCTTTACGGACAACTTTAAAAACATTAGAACTTAGAAGGGTATCTACTTTTAAAAAATCACATTTCAAACCATTATGTTAGATTTAAACAGTGCTAATCTCAGAAGCAAAACAATCACAGAGAGGATTAATTATTTTACATGTGCTAGTTACGAGCTCAGTGAGGTCCCTAAATATCACTCTTTTGTCAGTAATACATAAGTAGGTGTTCTCTTTTTATCATGAGTTCTATTCTTGCTCACCTAGATGCCAATAGAATACTAGAATTTTCAGTGTTAGTCTCTGACAACTATCATAAATGAGACAGAATTTGGAATCTCAATGATAGAGTTTTTTCCACAAGTTTTACCCAAGGTGGTGCCAAAATCAACATATTTCATTCCCACTGTCATGAGAGAGCAGGATAAGATGGGAGTCCAAAAGGCCAACTATATCATTGTTTCTTGCTTTTTAGGAATTATATTGAGTTTTTGAGTAATTTTTGGTGCCAAGTAAGTTTTTAATTCTTTTTTTAAAAAATATATTTTATTGATTTTTTACAGAGAGGAAGGGAGAGAGATAGAGAGTCAGAAACATCGATGAGAGAGAAACATCGATCAGCTGCCTCCTGCACACCCACTACTGGGGATGTGCCCGCAACCCAGGTACATGCCCTTGACTGGAATTGAACCTGGGACCTTTCAGTCTGCAGGCCGACGCTCTATCCACTGAGCCAAACCGGTTTCGGCAAAATCAACATATTTCATTCTTACTGGCATGAGAAAGCAGGATAACATAGGAGTCCAAAAGGCCAACTGTATCATTGTTTCTTGCTTTTTAGGAATTATATTGAGTTTTTGAGTAATTTTTGGTGCCAAGTAAGTTTTTAACTATCTGAATTATCACTTAAATTGGTGGATCACTTTTGTTCATGTGAACTGGTAGAAATCTTTATATATTGTGAAACATATTACCATTTCATTTGCCTAAAAACAATTCCAATACAATCTGAGGTATTTACAAATAATGTGACTTGCTATTTGGGATTTGCTTCTAAACAATGCAGATGGGAGATGGGGAAGGCATGTAGATGGGAAAGAACTACTCAACAACATTCTTTATACTAGTCTGTCCACTTTTATGTATGTTTGAAATCCTCCTTAATAAACATTAAAAATATCTCCTACCTTAGGTGTTGCAAACTAGTGGTCTGTAGACTAGATCCAGTCAGCCAACATTTGACCAAGACAGTGCTTAAAAACTGGGAAAGGCCACATAATAATCTGAGATTCCAGATATTCTTGAAAAGTCAGATGTGGCAACATTGAGATAATGTTCCCTCATAATAAACACTTAGTGCAGAGGAATAGTTGCGTCCTGTAAGAAAATACATGCATTTGCTCTGGCCCTGGAGCACTCCTAATGTATTATGTTTGGCTGGCTTCACTTATTTACTTTGCCTTCTTGGATCTTGCAAATATTTATAATGTTTAAGTTATGGATAGGTTTTCACTTTCTTATTGAAAGATGCTGTTACTAAAAAACATAATATTTATTATGGAGATTATGGGTTCAATATTGACATCTTCTGATTTTTCAATAAAATCTGAAACCTCAGCTTATATGAAATTTCCCAATTTACAAATAGTCTAGATCAAATATGAGTAGCAAAGTGACCAATAAATATAAATGTTTTATGTTCTTATAGGCGTTCCCAAAGCAATTTGATTGTCTCTGAAATACAATGGGGAATACCAAGAATATATTTCAGGTCCTGAAAGACAAAGGAGAAAATCCTGCCCTGGCTGGTGTGGTTCAGTGGTTAAAGCATCAGTCTGCTCATGGAAGAGTCTTGGGTTCAATTCCCAGCAAAGGGCACATACCTGGGTTGCAGGTTCAATCCCGGGCACTAGTTGGAGCACTTTTGGGAGATAACCAACTGATGTGTCTCTCTCTCACATTGATGTTTCTCTTTCTCTCTCTCTCTTTTCCCCTCCACTCCCCCTTCCACTCTCTCTCTAAAAAAAAATCAATGGAAAAATATTCTTGGGTGAGGATTAATAACAACAAAATAAAAGGAAAAGAAAAACCTTCCTTCTTATCATCCAAGATTTACACTGTGGGCGTGAGCTTTTATATCAGTTTTTTACTCATTCAGGATTTGTGATCATTGCATTGAAGTGTTTATTCCTAAATTCAAAGGTTAATCTTGCTTTGCTCCAGTCAAAATCTAATAAGCTACTCTGATTACATTGATATAATCACACACATATACACATAACATGCACACACCTTACTGCATATTAAAATATATTTTCCATCTCAAGAAATTGTAAATCAAGCATATAAAAGTGAAAGGAGAAGAAAGAAATATACCAATGTTTCAGTGAACAGAAGTAAAAGAAGAAAAATGAGTTATGGGTGTCATTATATGTCATTCATGTTTAAAAGATCTTTTTGTAACATGAATATTCAATTTACAAAGCCCTGTTATAAATCAGTCATCATCAGTAAGAGATTTATCTTGCTTGCCTGTGTGATATAATAACTCATTGCTTTATGGGGAGAAAGCCATAGAGTAAATTGCTAAATTCATTAAAAACTTATATATTACTGTCTAGGAAAAGATCAACTGATTGAAAACTGCTAAACCATCTAATAGTCAATTATCCTACATAGAAATATTTTAATGAACCTTTATTAGAATAGGTATTTCAGATGCAATTACAAGAGAAAAAATGTTGCCATGTCAGGTTACGATTTGTTATAGTTCACAGCAAAAGCTTTCTGGGTGGGAGTTCAACATAAAAAGAATGTGTTCTAAAATTTGATGCTGAGGATTTTTATCCCATTAGAATGACGAGGTATGCAGTGCACAGGGAATTTCAGCACCAAAACGGAACCCCAAACAACAGCTTCACATTTGGAGTCGGCCTAATAACAGTGCATTTTAAGTTGTGTCCTCTGGCCTTTTAGGTTCAGGGAAACCCATTAGAATCCTGATGTAGAAGAGTGAAAAAGCCGCAGGGCAGGTTCCTCTGTCTTCATTCAAAGAAATGAATGACATGCCAACTGTGAAAACTTTCCCTCCAAGTTTACATAGCACAAATGGCATTTATCGGGAGATGTGTAACTCCTTTGGAATGTCATGTATATTCCTGAACATATTTTTTTAAATAGCCATTCACTTCATAATAGCTAGTCTCTCTTACTAGACCATTAAATAAAATATTAATAATTGACTCAGACTGTAGTATAAATGATTGTTTTATGCTTAATTGGAATTAAATCAGTAATACATTCAATAAATAAAACTTGTGGGGCCAAATACATATCTCTAGATATGACTTTCTGTTTCTCAGATATTTCTGTTTAGGAATCTGATGGGTTGAGGTCAGCATTGTAAAGACAGAATGATAGGTATTTCATATTCTCCTTTGAGCTTACTAATAGACTGCAAACTACTGAGGGCAAGATCAGTGGCTTCCTCATGTATGTATCTTCTTCATCTTCTAGCACAATGCTGGGTACCTATCAAAAACTAATTAAATGTGAGTTGAAAGGATGGCTAGAAGAATAAATGAATAAACTGTAATTGTAATGACTGCATTGTCAGATGTTCTTAAGACTGGTGACTGAGCTTGGTGTTTATAAAGACTGTGATGTCTATCAAAACATGGATAAATAATGGTTGTCTAAGTATTGTCATGTCAGTAATTTATTATGATACTTTATGTTATCAAGGATATGTTTCTAATAAACTTGAACTCCCATGCACTCTGATTAACTCTTGGGATAAATAGGAAGAACTAGAGTTTAAGTTAGTGAAGAATGTCCAATAGTGTGTCTGACATGGTTATCTTCTGTTCTGGGTATCTCACTGCCTATAGGATGAGCACTTAGAATGAAAACACATATAACCCTACAAACAAGTTTCAGAACAGTGACTCAGAGAGGAAGCTGACAGCAGAAGGAAAAAAGGAAGTTTCTAACTCTGATGCTAGAAATATTTCTGAATCTCACTCCTGTTTATATACTGATAGCTAAAAACCTACTCTTCTGTCTCATAAGGACTAATCAGAACAGTTGGGAAAACTATTCTAAAGCATATACAATTCTCCTGCTGATGAGCCACATTTTATGTAATTTCAGGATGATTTTTAAGGCAGTAATGGTACCCCACTCATGTAACCCTGCAACTCCCTCGCTCCTGCTTTGTGTCTTTAACTTGGTTACTACTTTTACTCCTGGTTACGATTGAATCGTGCTTGTCCCAAAAAGATAGGATCAAGTCCTAACCCCCAGTACCTCAGGATGTGATAATTCAGAAATAGGGCCTTCACAGAACTAAATCAAGTGATAGTGAGACCATTAAGTTGGACTTAATTGAATATGATCAGTGTTTTTATAAAGAGGAGTAATCTGGATACAGACACACACAAAGGGAAGACAATGTGAAGCGCCACAGGCATAAGATGGCCATGTGACTGGAGCATTCATAAGCAAGGAATGCAAGGACTGCCTGCAAACTCCAGAAGCTAGAAGAGGAAAGGAAGGATTCTCATAGCCCTGCTGACTCTTTGATTGCAGACTTCTAGCCTCCAGACTGTGAAACAATACAATTTCTGTTATTTTAAGCCATCTAGTTTTTGATAACTGTTACAAAAGCCCTAGGAAACAAACACACTCCTTCTACTAGTAGTCTCGTCTAAACGCTACTTCCTCTGCTAAATTTTCCCTGACAACATTTGCCCCAAATGATAGGCATATGTTGTCCTCTGGGGAGCACCATACTAACATACTGTATGTAGTAGACATTCAACAAATATGAAATGAATGAATTATTAAAAATAAATGAATACATTATTAATAATTGGTTAGTTCTTGGAGAAAGTGGGATACTTGTAGAAAACATTTGTGTGTTAAGCCTTATCCCTCTTAATCATTTCCGAGAAGTTAAGAACTGTGTAGCACTTGAAGTAAAATGTAGTTCCATTAAATTAAACTATAATTTTAATAATTACTTTTTTTCTACCAAGCAAAATGGAGACAGGTTCGTGGGAAGCAGGCAGATAGCTCTGGCGGTGATGGTGTGTGTGTTGGGGAATGTATGGAGGGATTGAGCAATAAAGAAAAAAAGAAAAGTCATGGACATGAACAACAGTATGGTGATTGCAGGAATTAAATCAGGGAGAATATATGAGTTGCAGGGAGGTGAGTAAAAATGGAAGAAAGCATAGAGGGGATAAATGGTGATGAAAAAAAGAAATAAAATAAAATAATAGTTACTTTTTATCATCTATATTTTAATTTAAAATAGCAGTAATTATATTGCTATCATTTAGCATTAAACCTAATTTTATTTTTGTGGGGGGGGGGAGTGGGAGTTCACTCTAAAATATCTCAAGGAAATAAATAATATAATAAGGCAAAGATATTGACTGAAAACCAAAAATGAAGATATTGTTGATATTTTATGGAAGCTTATAAAGCGGAATTTCTGGAAATCTTATTTGAGTGTTAAGTCTTGAAAAGTCACTTTTCTAAATCATAATCAAATAGTACTGTAGACCCACCACTCCTTTTCAGCAAAAGTAAGAAAAAGTCTTAACTATGAAACCATATCAGAACTTACATATACTCAAGACTGCCCCTATTTTCCTTATGAGATATTGGGGAACACAGCGTGAGAGTTTTATTCAGGGGACAAGTCAATGGGCTTCTCAGGGCTAGGGCATGAGTTCTTTGAATGCATCTCACTCATGTTTTCCATTTCAAGATATTTCCTATTCTAGGAGTACGGTGCTTGATACACACCCTAATTATACCTACCAACCTTGTGTCTTAAACCCTTTACTACAGGAGGCAAAAGAGCCATCCCATTCAAAAAAAAATTAGGGAACAAATTTATTTTTGAGGGATTAAAAAGCAACCATTAATTCCTAATATGTCTTGACTATATCTATGTCTCTCTATCTCTGGCTGTCACTGTAGTTTCAGATATCATTTTTTTCTCACTTGGCTTTCAATACTAAGCTCCTACCTGGCTGCCTGCTCACACTATTGTCTCTACCACAGCCACCCTCCAACCCAATCCCACTGAGTGGTCACACGGTAGCAAGTGTCCTTTCTAAAATCTAAATTTGATCATGTGAATATCTTGCTTAAAACCTTTAAAATCCTTCCCATTATTTTTGTAACGATGACCAAAATCCTTCACCTGATTTTCAAAGCCTGAATGATTCTGTGCCCCCCGCCCCCCGCCGCCACACACACACTCTAAACCAGCAGTTCTCAACCTGTGGGTTGACCCTTTCACAGGGGTCGCCTAAGACCATCGGAAAACACATATATAATTACATATTGTTTTTGTGATTAATCACTATGCTTTAATTATGTTCAATTTGTAACAATGAAATTGGGGGTCACCACAACATGAGGACCTGTATTAAAGGGTTGTGGCATTAGGAAGGTTGAGAACCACTGCTAAACTCATCTTGTACTCATCGCCATTCAGGCACAGAGGTGTCTGGAATTCTGAGTGGCAAGCTGAGTCTTGCTACCTCAGAGCCTGGATGAATTCCCTTCTACCTGCTATTTTTTTTTTTTTTTGTCACCTAATTACTTCCCGTGCTTTCTTTATGTATTAGCTTCCATTTATTTTTCCATAGTACTTCCTTAAATGTCATTTCTCAGAAAAGCTTTTCTTGCCTCTTGAAAACATTGGTTAGGCCCCTTGTATTTTCTTTCACAGCACTTACTCCCAATTATAATTACATTTTTATTAATGTGATCATTTGGAATCTGTCACCACCATGAGACTGTTATCTCCTTGAGAGTAAGCACCAGGGCTGTTTTGTTCACTGATACTCCCCTAGCATCTTGCAAGTGCCAGACTGGATAAGTATGTATTGAATAAAAAAGAAAAAGGAAGACAATATGAATTAATTGGTAGTTTTCACAATACCATTATTCTCAGCCATTGCTCCTGCAGTCCATTGCATGAAAATTACAAGATATCCGTGTTAAAATAGAAATCATCAGCCCCTCGCCAGTCTACTAACTCAGATTCTCTGGGCCCAGGGCCCTATAGCAAATAAGTTATTCTGATATGCCACTTAGTTTGTGGAATCACTCAGCTAAACAATGTTTCTAACAGTCACAATATGTGAAACTGTAAGCTCCAAATTCAAACTCTCTATGGAAAAAGTAGCTATAAAATTACCCAAACAGCCTTCTTAAATGCATGATGCATGAAGAATTATTAGGCTAGGTTTACATGATGTAAAAATGAGTAAGATAAGATGGCTTTACTTGGAGGAGATAACAAACTAGTATAAATCAGATGTTATATAATAAAGAGCTAATATGCTAATTAGACCAAGCAGCCGAACAACCGACCTTCTGGATGACCTTCTGACCTTCCGGACGAAGCCGGGGCTGCAAGGGGCTCTGAGGGCTGGCCGAGGCAGCCGGGGCTGCGAGGGCTGAGCCCCTTGCATGAATTTCGTGCATTGGGCCTCTAGTAGATTTATAATTGGACGGATAATAAAAAATTGAAATATATTTTTAATATATTGAGATTTGATTTTTAGTTCTGATTAGAAAGTTTGAAGTAGAAACTTTGAAATGTTAAGGCCCCAATTTGAATTGAGTCTTAATAGATATGTAGGGCTAGAGTGAGGAGATTTCTGGAAGTTAAAATAGTTCAAAGTGGTGGAATCTTGAGAGAGAATGGCTGCCTCGGGCTGGAGTCAGAATGTATAAGAGGTTGGTTTGAAGGGCCTTATAAGCCAAACCAAAGAACTTTGATATGAAAATTTTAATCAATATAATAACATTTACAAAGAAAATGGCACTGCCTTTTAGGACTTTGTGATGAACAAATAGATCCCTTAGTTGATTTCAGAAGCTTGGTTATTTTTCCTGCCAACTCTGAGACAAGTTACCTTCTAGGTTGAAAAACATTCTGTTTGCCAACAATAACATTTTTATTACTATGTATATGCAGTCTTCTGAATTCTTTCTGTGAAATGTCATGCTGGAATTTAAAGTGATATTTAAGGACATCTGTACAAAAGCATGCCTTGTTTTCTTCAAAATTGTATTTTATTTTATTTTATTTTATTTTATTTTATTTTATATGGATTGCTATCTGGCTATAGCAAATGTACATTTGGTATCACTGACATAGAAATGCATCACAGTTGTTAACTGGAAAAGATCCTAGTAATCAGGGAATGGGCATCCTCTAATTATATGGTTCTCAGCTCTACCTACACCTTAAAACACCTAGAAAGCTTTTAAATCAATTGACAGTAGGCATACAGTATATGTTTTTTGGTATTGATTTGGAGTTCTTTTATTAGTTCGAGACTAACAATAACTAATAAAATCTGTGCTAACTATGAAAATCTGCTAATATCAAGGTAGAAAATATTAGAAAGGAAATCTATATTAATATCTTCTGAAACTTAAGATTTCTGTAAAAACACTCCCCTTACTATAAATTCTTAGCCAGCCTTTTTCAGCTGATGAAAGAGATGCTTAAGGTCCCTCCAGGATAATGTTTGAATTTTTAGTTCTTACCAAATATTTGTGATTATTTCAAGAATTATAAAAATTATTTTGTTCACAAAATACACAATATTTTGTTCTTGCAAAATCATTAATTGTTGGACTAATCTGCAGCATTTTCTTTTTATTTCTGTGCACAAATATCAGCATTTAGTATGACAATGAAAAAATAAAACATAAAACAAAGCCAAGGAGTATTATCTGAATGAATGTGTTTCTTTGAGAACCATGAAGTTCAAGCCTGCTGCACATTAGTGGCTCTGCCTTGATGTGATATGTGAGCAGATTAGTATGTGCTAGATTAATATTCACCCCTGAAGAACAGAGTCCAGAGAAGCTTTCTCATTCACTGACCTGCTTTCTAAAAGCGATTATAACTTACATTTAATCCTTGGAGCTTTATCTTCCTCCAAAATTGTAAGCAGTTCCCCTGTCTCAGATAGTCCTTGGGCATATTCATTAGAACATTTGAAAACCACAGTTTTAATGGCAGACATATATTGCCTGGTGTAGAAAGAAAGCATGGAATCAGTCCTGAACTTTATTTAAATTTTAAGTGATAATATATAGCTATAGATTTCCATATAGTTTGGCTCTTGATTTTCCTCTTCTGCTGAATAGGATGAATAATTTTCACCTCACTTCAAGTGGCAGTAAGATTAGAGAACTCTACACAATATACCACAATATTAAATAAGATGGTATATTTTGAAGATTTACCATGTGGATATATTTTAATGACTAAAATCTTGACTTAGAAGTCAAACCTTACAATCACTTCCTGGTTATGTGACCTTAAAAAAAAATTTGATTCTCTCCCTACAATTCTCAGTTTTCTCATCAGAAAAGTAGAAGGGACTAGTAATATTTACCTCAATAAGTTGTTAGGAGAATTTAATAGAATAACATGCATTAAAGACCTAACTAGCTGGTGGGAATTGAGCAGTGGAAGCATGGGAGGCTGTTCAGCACAGCAAGCCTGATACCTACGAGGGCTGTTTGCAGAGCTGGCCCTTGTTTGGCTTCAGGAAACTTGGCTTTGGAACATTTGTAAACTGATCAGGTCTCTGTACCACTCAGACCACACTGTTTATACAGAAATTTGATTTATGGTGAACATCTACTTTTCTTCTGGGAATCTTAAATTATGGTGGTGGTGGCTAGGCAGAGCGCCTGTGTGGCCAGTCCCAGTAAGACCTTGGACTCTGAGTCTCAAACAGGCTTTCCTGTGCAGAAGTGGTATACTAGTATTTCACTGGAGGGGGAAGGAATGCTCTGTGGGTGGTCCTTCGAGGAGCACACATGAGCCTGTAGCAGGATTCCTCCAGACTCTGCCAGATGTGTCTTTTCCCCTTGCTGATCATGTGTGTGTCCTTTTTCTATAATAATTCACAGCCTCTGGGTCTCCTGAGTCCTTTTAGCAAATCACCAAATATGTGAGTGGGTTTTCAACCCCCAACCCAAGTAGTAGTAATGATAGAACAATCTCCATCCACAGAAACATGACTAGAGTGTTGTTTAGGGAAAAGAGAGAGGGAAAGGTGGGGATACTGAAGCCCTAGTCCTAAATATCTATGGAATCACCAATACATAAAACAGAATGTGAGCCCAGCCACAGTGGCTCAGTGGTTAAGCACTGCCCTATGAACCAGGCAGGAGGTCACGGTTTGATTCCTAGCCAGGGCACATGCCCAGGTTGTGGGCTCAATCCCCAGTGTAAGGTGTGTAGGAGGCAGCCGATCGATGATTCTCTCTCATTATTGATGTTCCTGTCTCTCTCTCTCCCTCTTCTTTCCTTTCTGAAATTAATGAAAATATATTAAAAAAAATAAAATAAGACAAAATGTGAGCATTGATCTGTTAAAAAGGTAAAGTTATTAATGAAATGGAAAAATGATAAATCTAATCTCAGGAGAATTGTTGCAATGAATGTCTTAGTTTCTTTTTGCTGTACTAGCTAAGGTGGCAAAAGAAAAGTCAAGAAAAAAAAAAAGAACAGAAAGGGCTCAAAAATCTCCAAGATTACAGTTTTTAAGGTGGGAAGGAAACATTTTCTGAATGTCTACAATGCCTCTATATTTAGCAGAACTGAGTGAGTGTAAATCTGATCCAGAAATGTGATGAATAAATGCATATAATAATCCCTACAGCAGCCAGTAGAAAAATAACTCAGAATATGTGGGAAAAAATCAACAAAAGAATTAAAGTGATATATAAGATATCTGTTTAATAAATATATATTTATGTATCATGCATATTTAATATATATACCCTATGGGAGATATGATTAAATATAATTCCTCTTCTAAGGCTTTCAAATTACACAACATTAATATAAAACGGAACTATATAAATAAAGACAACTTAAAATTCAAGGATAATATATATGGACAATATAAAAACAAATTATTGATTAAGCAGTTTTTCAGAGTTTACATCACATTCACACAAGATATAAATTTGTATCTATTCATAATATATATGAATTTCAAATGTTAAAATATCTGTGTAAAAATTAAGATAGTAATTTTATAACTGGAAAGGACCTTAGCAACAAGCTCTACATTTGCAAATGAGAACTCCCAGAGACTATTAGAGCATCCATATTATTCCTAAAATCATTTGTCTCCTTCCACATCTTTCCAAAAAAATATGTACTTGTGCTTCACAATAAACAGATTTCTTAAAATATGTGTATATCTAATTTATTTTTAAAATATTTTTATGAAGTTACTATTTCAGCATTAAAATTCTTCATACCTTAGGCTCTTTGACAAATGGTTAATCATAGATGTTTAGTGGCAAACATCTTCACCACTAAATTTCTGCTTTTAAATAATCCTGAAAAAATGTTCATGTTGAGCTCTAGCCATTTTGGCTCTGTGCATAGAGCATCAGCCTGCGGATCAAAGAGGGGTCCCACCTTTGATTCTGGTCAAGGGCATGTATCTTGGTTGCCAGGCCCGGGCAGGAGGCCAATCAATGTGAGAGAAACACATAGATATTTCTCTGTCTTTCCCTCTCTCTTCCATTCTCTCTAAAAATTAATGGAAAAATATCCTCAGGTGAGGATAAGAATTTTTTTTTCATTTTGAAAATAATGAAACTTTTATGTAGCTGTTTTATAAAATTCATATTATGAACTAGAATAAAGTAATCTGTACAGATTTAGAACTAAGCAAATGCTAAATACTGGTTGCAGCTCTTTAATAAAAAAATTAATATAGAACTCATCAAATTACCTTCAACAACTTACAGCATTTTTTTGCCTTTATGATGTTTTGAGAATATGATTTAAAGTATAAATTGCCCTTTGAGCTATAGCAGTGATGGCGAACCTATGACACGCGTGTCAGAGGTGACACACGAACTCATTTTTTTGGTTGATTTTTCTCTGTTAAATGGCATTTAAATATATAAAATAAATATCAAAAATATAAGTCTTTGTTTTACTATGGTTGCAAATAGCAAAAAATTTCTATATGTGACACGGCACCAGAGTTAAGTTAGGGTTTTTCAAAATGCTGACACTCTGAGCTCAAAAGGTTCGCCATCACTGAGCTATTGCTACACGAACATTTATGACTTGAACATAACGGGGCAGGATAATTTGGGGTTGGTGTGAGAGGAGCAGTATGTGTGTAGATATACACTGGCTGAGACTCGTAATGAAATACCACTCAGAATGTGACAATTTCTTCCCTCACAAACTCTGCAATTTCTAGTGTCATCCTTCAGGTGGATGGCACTGCCCAGTTGGATTATCACTCATGAAGCTTCTGTAAAAAAAAGAAATGGTTCTTGAGAGTTATAAAGTTCAAGAGGCTGCACAAAATACAAAGGAGGAAAGAGGAGAAAGGAAAAGTTTTAGAGAGATTGTGAAGCCCTCTCTAGGCTGCTTAGATGTAGGCAGAGTGAGAACCATACATTTCACTGTGACTCCAGATGAAAGAGGACTCTGTAATGGTCAGTAGAAATGTGTGCATGGGTAGGGTGAAGTGCCCTCTGCCAGTCTGTAATTACCAATGCTGCTTTAGCTTATCCTGTCTTAAGTTTAAATTTTTAACAATAAATGAGATTGTTGAATTATATGTGTACCTAAAGGTTAACTAATAGAATCCATATTTGAAATCAATAGCATCTGGTAAGATTTCATAATACCTCATAGATAAAGCAGAAAAAGCCATGCATAGAGAAATATATAGCTTTTACATACTTGAATTAGAAAATAAATAATCTTAAATCAATAACCTAAAATTTCCTATTAAGAAATAAGAACTAAAGAGAAAAATTAGGCTACATTGCCTTTTCTGTCTTCTTTGTAAGTGTTTGGGACTTCCATGTAGTTTTGGTAAGTCAATTCTGTGTATAATTTTTAGGCCTAATATTTAATTGCCTGTGGGAGACTGACACAGAGAGGGAAACATTTAAGATGTGGACACTGAATCTGTCTGAATTCCTGAGTAACTACAATGAGTAGAGATTCCTGTCAATTGTGATTAAATATAGTTGAATAAAAATGGAAACTATATTGCTTTAAGGCACACACATTTGTAGTTTCCCATTAACAGTAAAATCTAAATACATTTTATGTTTCTGATAAAGCTACACTAAAAAGTATAAACAAAACATGATAATCAATAAATTTTAATCCTTCTAGAACTTTCATCAGTTTAAAAAATGACAATTAATTTTATCATATGTAATCATATATTTATTTCAACACTATGTGTCTCATTACCTTGCTAGATTTCTTGATTTCATCACCATTGCTGAAGTAAAAACTAAAATGTATAATGGCAAAAGATTAAAAAGTATAGAATAGGTAGATGGTTTATCAGAAGATAAACTCACTTAAAGTACAATACAATTTTTATAATGTAATGCTATAACTTAATCAACCAACAATATGTATTAGCCACCTAATTTATGTTCAATACTGTGGATTTAGGAATTAATACAGATTTTAAAAAAGAACTTTTAGAAAAATACCCAGATATCCATAATTTTCCCCCCAAATCATATTTTATAGATAAATATTACATATGATGCATCTAAGTTTAGAAAACAGTTTCTGGAGCCAAGAACTTTATCACTGCTAACTCAATATGTCATTGTATTTTGAAATATTCTGTTACTACTGGTTTTAAGTAATTTAAAAATGCAATGTGTATTTGTTTCATTTTAAATGTTAGCTTCATATAAATCATTGAACAGGTAATTTTTCCATAATGAAGTAAAAAGATGGATTTCCTCTCTCAGGAACTTTAATCCACAAATGTGTGTATTTTATCACTAAGGATAAATAATTAGAAATATGTCAACATTTCTTTGGCTATTTAAACACTTATTCATGGGAGAATATGTTGAAGAAATATTGTTGAAAACAATTTCCTCATAACACAGTTTATGGAAAGTCATATTTCTTATCTTCTTAGGATATCTGTCAGCTAATAATTTTTATGGCCAGAGATAATTTAAGTCAGCCACTGATAAAATTCTGGACCACATAATCATCCAAATAAGACAATAATTTAGTTTTCCAAGAGAAAACTGTTGGCAACTAAACATTATATTAACAGGCTTTCCAATCCCACAGGAAAAACAATTACCGTGTTTGCTGTGTAAATAAGAAGAGCTTTCCAATATTCCGACAGCTCTGTTGTCATTTAGAACTAAGAGCTTTATGTGTAACTAGCAGAGCCATTTCCTTAAGTTCTTTTATAACATTTATTTCACAGACAGTGGAATATATTCTACTTTTTTTTTTAGAGAGAAACATATGGTAACAAGAGTAAAACTGATGAAGCTGGATTGATATAACTAAAGAAAAGAGAAGATAGACTTGAACTAAGTTATAGAAATGTGAATATTGAGCATCTCTATTTAGTGGAAATTGGGATGACATATATGTATTTATGATTAGACTAGAGGCCCAGTACACAAATTTGTGCACCTTGAAGGGAACTGGGTCGCGAGGCTGTGGTGGGCGCAGGGGTGGGTCTCGGCCCATCCTCAGTGCCCCCGCCAGGCCCCTCCTGCCACGGCTCCTGGTCCCCTCTCTGCCAGCAGCCCTGCACCTGCTGCTGCTGCTCCCACGCACTGACAGCACCAGCCCCACTCACACCTGCTGACGGTGCCAGAGCTGCCGCTCGCATCCACTACCAGCACTGGTCCCGCTCGCATCCGCAGCTGGCGCCGGAGCCGCCACTTGAACCTGCTGCTGGCCCTGATCACCCCTGAGGGCTTCTCCACCTGCCCCTGCTCCTGAGGGGCAATCAGGATTGGCACCAGCAGCAGGCGCGAGAGCCAGGTGGGACCACAGAGTGAAGGAGCAAAGAATTTTCAGTAACGACCAGAGGCTCGCCCTGATGACAGCAACTGGTGCCCCGCCTTGGTCTGGCACCCTGCTCACCTGCTCCATCATCCCACCATGGTTGACACCCACCATGCTCCGCGCACACCCCCTGGTGGTCAGCGCACATCATATCGACCGGTTGTTTGGTTGTTCCGGTTGTTCCACCATTTGGTCTATTTGCATATTAGCCTTTTATTATATAGGATAATTATACAATTGAAGGGAATTATTTATGAAATATTTTAAAATGACACTTCAAGATATTAGAGAGATGAAATGTTTCCAAACACTCTTTTTTATTTTTTAATTTAAAAAATATGTTTTTAATGATTTCAGAGAGGAAAGGAGAGGGATAGAGAGGTAGAAACATCAATGATGAGAGAGAATTATTGATTGGCTGCTTTCTGCATGCCCCCTACTGGGGATCAAGCCTGCAACTCAAGCATGTGCCCTGACCGGGAATCAAATCGTGACCTCCTGGTTCATAGGTTGATGCTCAACCATTGAGCCATGCCAGCTGGGGAACAGATTCTGTTAAATTCTCAAAATTTTATTTATTTATTTATTTAGGCTCACTAGATAGAGTGCTGGCCTGCAGACTGAAAGGTCCAGGTTCAATTTTGATCAAGGGCACGTGCCCAGGTTGTGGGCTCGATCCCCAGTGGGGACATGCAGGAGGCAGCCAATCAATGATTCTCTCTCATCTATCTCTCTCTTCCCCTCCCTTCCTCTCTGAAATCAATAAAAATATATTTTTAAAAAATTCACAAAATTTTAGAGCTAGACTTGAGTGGAAATCTAACTTAATCACACATTTTGCAATAACATGGGTTTTATGAGAGATGTCCAAGGTTACATAACCAGTTTGAGTCAAAGCCTGAACTATAATCTCTATCACTGGGTTCCCAATTTCATGCTTTTCCCGTTATGCAATATTTAAAATGAGAGGACAGAGATGAATGCTCCGGCTGTTTCAGAAAGCACATGATTCCACGAGTGTCATGGCTCTCAGTCATCAATTTCACTTGTTGTCAAACATTTCAGGGGAGCTGGTAGTATAGAAACAGCATTTACACTAAAAAATGCCAACTGTAACCACAATTGCTTTTCAGAAGGAATGGAAATAGAGAGTACTCCCTATATCATGCATCCATTATCTAAAATTATTTAATATAATTGCAATGTAACCAGAACATTTTATGGGTTACCAGAAATGCCTGAAATCTAAGTAAATTAAATTTTCTGTTAATCATGTCATTCATCATCCTTTCCTCTTTAGATATTTACCTGGAAGAGCCAAAGCTGTCAATATAAGAGGCATTATCTAATTAGTATGTGATCACTCAGACAATCAGATACCATAAAAGTTTTCTGTGTCCACTGGTGGTAAGCTGAAAGTGATCTACTTTTTAAAATGTAAAATATTATCTTATTCTTTCTAAAGAGCTATTTTGGGTTTATATAATGGCTTATACAGAATACATATTGGAAACTGTCATTTTAAATTAATTTGATAGTTAAAATACAATTTGTCATCAGCCAAGTAAGTACTCTGTTTCTAATCCTCATTGTGCAGCACAATGCTCCATCTATATATATAAAAGCCTAATATGCAAAGTGTCCCCTTGGGAGTTCGACTGCTTGCTATGATGTGAGCTGACCTCTAGGGGGCAGCACAGGATGAAGGAAGGCCCCGCAGGCAGCCGCTAGGGACCCTACCCGTGCACGAATGTCATGCACTGGGCCTCTAGTTTAAATATATTATACTAGATGCCTGATGCACGAAATTCATGCAAGAGTAGGCCTTTCTTCCCCCAGCTGCTGGCACTGGCTTCCATCTGGCACCCAGGACCCGGGCTTCCCTCCAGCACCAGGGACCCGGGCTTCCCTGTGGCCACCAGCAGGCACCTGGAACCTGAGCTTCCCTCGCAGCCTTGGCTTCATCCAGAAGGTCGTCTGGAAGGACGTCTGGAAGGACGTCGGTCTAATTAGCATATTATGCTTTTATTATTATAAAAATAGATTTATCAAAGTCCCATTAATTTAAAAATGTGGGTTTTTTTCCTCTCCTGTGTTCGTGGAGGAAGAGTCTAATACCTGGAGTACTCTTTCTTTATATCAGCCAGCCCTTCTGAGTAGAATACACACATAGGTTAAATATATGGATGCATACATACACAGGTTTGCTTTTTTATATAATTGTTAGTCTACTTACTATTTCTTTCAAATTACATTTAAGAAATATTCTCTGATATCAAGGCATCAAAGAGAACAGCAGGACTAAATGAAAACTATTTTAAAGTGGAATGGTCAAACTGATTATAAAATGGTAATAGAGAAATGAGAAATAGCCCCAGTTGAGCAAAATGAACAAAACAGAGGGAGATTATTTATAGCTTAGAAAAAGCCCACCAGAGACTTCATATCATTCCACTTGCACAATTCAGGAGAGATGGTTTTCAAACCTTTTCCATATTTTCATTGATAGGAGACCTTGTTTAAAATTTTTATTTTAATGTTTATCAATCTCTGCTATAAGAAAACTAGTAGCCCTGTGCAAGAATCCAGTAGCTCGCCGCCGCCCTCCAGTAGCTCTCCACCTGCTGCCCTGCCCTCCTGTAGCTCTCTCTGCCCCCCCCCCCCACCCCCCTTCCCTCCGGCCCTGCCCCCTCCTGTAGGTCTCTGCCACCTGCTTGTAGTTTGCTGCCCCACCCTCCTGCTGATCTGTGATTCGGTCATTACGTGGTCAATCGTTACATAATGACCATTTGCATATTACATCTTTATTATATAGGATAGGTCATTATGAACCTAACACACGGATTTATAATTTTCTTCTTTTTTTTGGCTTTCAATAAAATCTAATCACATTATTCATATGGTAACAGATAATTTAAAAATCTTTTCTCTAACTTGCCTAGAGTAAAGAAAACTCTATTAATCCTTATTTATCTCAAACCCATTAAAAACCAGCATTTTTGTGGAGGATGCTTCTCGTTTGTTATAACTAAACAAATTTTACTACAACTCGTGAGATCTAACTGTGTTTTTATCCCAAAGTATTAAAATGTTAAACCTTCCAATAAAACAAATATTTAAATAAGAGCCTATTTGATGGCTGGAAATAATTGCTGAACTTTATCTGGGTTCATTCATTCACTGCTTTATTTTAAAATGTTTACTGAGGGTCTATTACACCCAGAACACTGTGGGAAAGTATGGAGGTTGCAAATATAAATAAGACATGTTTCTTTGAGAATAAGCTAACAAATTAAGAACATAATTACAATATATATTCAGACAGGAAGCTAGAGGTGTTTGCAGCAAGAAAGGCAAGCCTTCCTGAGCTGACTGGGGAACATATTAAATACAGTGGGAGGTTGCCCAGCCAGTATCCTCAGTGGTTGAGCATAGTCCTATGAACCAGAGGTCATGGTTCAATTACTGGTCAGGGCAGATGCCTGGGTTGCAGGCTCGATCCCCAGTGGAGGGCGTGCAGGAGGCAGCCGATTAATGATTCTCTCTCATTATTGATGTTTCTCTCTCTCTCTCCCTCTGCCTTCCTCTCTGAAATCAATACTTATATTAATAAATAGATAAATACATACAGTGGAAGGCTAGAAAGAATTTCAAACAATGAAAGTAAAGGCCCCATGTATATTAGAAAAAAAATGTGTAAGGCTAAACATATAGACTGGGGAGATTAAAGTTTGTGTAAAATGTTAGGGGACATAGGTTATAGGGAAAAGAAACTGGTCTGTATGATTTTTACAATAACATGAAAGGGTCTCCATCAACTATGATTTTTCTAATTGTGAATGTTTTGTTTAAAATAAAGTTTGTGGATGAATATTTTTAATATAAAAAATGAGAGTTTTTTTCAGTTCCTGATAAATTTCAAGCACTATCGCTGAATTCCCTCCCGCCAGTTTTGAACAGTTGTTCCTCCTAGAAGTCCTCCTAGATACAACCGAAGCTTCTCAGTCTGTTATTTGAATCTCTCAATTTTCAAAACCTGTCATCTCTATTTCTCTCTGATAAGTTCTGTGGTACATCTTTACTTATAAATCTAGTAATTAGTTTTCTCTTCAAGATTGTCTACTAGTCTACTATTTATTTTATATATTGATTTTTTTTCAGACTTTTTTTTTTAATTTCCAAGATTTCTAAGAAAAAAGAGATTATGTGTGCTTGGTCTCTATTGCTTTGACAAGAACCTCCCACTGACTTTAAAATTTTTTACCTTTACCATTGAAAGTATTACAGATGTTCCCTTTCCCACTCCCCTCCACTCGGCTCCTGTCCCACCCCAGGCCCTCACCTCACTATTGTCTGTGTCCATGCATATAAGTTCTTTGGTTAATCTCTTCCCACCCACTCACCCATCCCTGACTTCAAAGTGAATTGTAAGTTTCCTCCCAGGTAGTGCAAGTGCTATAAATGTCACCTGGTTTGTCAGGTCACTATGAATTCGTGTCCTGTCTTCTGATTTGTCACCAAATATTTTTCACATTAGGTTCCTTCAGACATTCACGAATTATGTTCTTTGTTTTATTTTATGGGAAAAATAACATAAAATAAGTTGATTATATTGTTATTCAATCCTTATATTGTTATAGGATATCTCTATCATGTTGCGGCTGACATTTTAATAGGCATTAAACTTTATTAAGATTATGTAGAAAATTAGATTTAAAAAGAAAAAAAAGACACACACACACATACTAACAGAGGTTTCTTGTTCTCCAAAAATATTAAATAATTATACGACAGCCACTGAACTCACAAGCAGAGTTTAAAGAAAATGATGTGCTATAAAACCTTCCTTAGCACAATCATATTCAGTGACTCATACTGTTGTGCCTTTTAACCTATGCTCTTACAAACAAGCCCTGAGAAGTTCATTGCAACCTTAAATGATGGTGATTTTCTTCAGATTATGCTGTAACTTGACAGGAGCCACAAGAAGGCCACACTCACATGATACATCTTGGGAACTAATGTCCATTTCTGCTGGCACTCAGACAGCTCTTGTCAAAGCTCTTACACCAGATATTGCTTTCTTTCTTACTCCCTTAAGGGATGACCTGAAAATGTTACCCAGAGTGCTATCCGAGTCCCAGAGTTGTTTTTCTGTAGATAAATTATGTCTTGAAAAAACTCCACAAAACTATAAAAGATTTCTCTTTTACTGGTGCGGGAATATGGTCCATATAATATACACACATACATGTGTATGTGCACTTACACATAAAAGGTAAGAAGTTCTAATCTCGTAACATTTTGTTGTTGAGGCTGTTTTCTTGGCTTGCTTTTATTTCTGTAATTTAAATTAATTTAAGTACACCACAAGATGTGGTCCTATTTTTATTCCTGAAAATTAAGGTTTAAACCTAAAAAGGTGGTGGGAGGGGAGTTTATGATTCCTCTCTAGTCCATGGAGAACATTTAAAAATGCTGGTGACCCTGGTCAAGTGGCTCAGTTGGTTGGAACATGGTCCCCTACACCAAAAAGGTTGCTGATTCAATTCCAGGTCAGGGCTCATACCTAATGGGAGGCAACCAATTGATATTTCTCTTTCACACTGATGTTTCTCTGTCTGTTTCTCTCTCTTTAAAAATCAATACATACATATCCTCTGGTGAGGATTTAAAATTTTTTAATTAAAGATAATAAAAATTATTTCCATATGTTAGGTTAATCATCTGTCCTTATTCTTTGTGTATATCGAACTAATTATTCATAGATTTTAACATTGATACCCACAAACTTGAACAAGCAAAATGGTCAGAAAGAACAATAACTAATTTTTAAATAAATGATGACTTAAAAATTCCTTACTACAAAAAAAGCCCTTACTTTCCTAAGTTGACAGGGTGCATTTTTGAGAAATTTTTTCATAATATCAAAGGTCAGAATTTATGTTATTCGACACTGCAAGCTTTCATAATGTCTTTCGCCCTTAGAAGGTAAAATATTTGGTGGCAGTAATACTCTCATTCATTTTGTGTACCCAGAGGAAGGTTAGGTAGAGTTAGTGTAAAATAAATGCTATTTGATGAATTGAGCAAAGGAAATAACCTTCCAGTTTACTCCATTATTCAAACATAATTAAAGGTGTTTCTCGCTAATGTGATATTTTTATGAAAAAGGTAAAAGAGCATGGTCTGTATCATTCTAAGAGGGAATTAAAAGAACATAATGAAATTAATTGCCACTGAACAGGTACAAGCTGAGTTTTTCAGGATGAACAATAAATTCATAGGAAGCTTACAGACATTTAAGAAGAATATGCCACAAAACTGCATGTCATCCTATATATTAAAAGCCCAGAGACTGAAATGGCAGAACGACCAGAACTACAATGGCAGAGACCAGAAAGACCATGGCCCCTTGCCCAGGCCGGCCCTGACCCCAGCGGGGACCCCGCCATGATCAGGGGTATGGTCGGCCTGCAAACCCCTGGCAGCCCCTCGCCCCAGCCAGCCCCGCCCTACCCAGCGAGGACCCCAATCCCAATCGGGGGTGTGGCCGGCCTGCAAACCTCCTGTGGCTCCTTGCCCCAGTTGGCCCCACCCCCTAATGGGAACGCTCACCCTGATCCAGGGTGTGGCTGGCCTGCAAACCCCTGGCGGCCCCTCGCCCAGACCGGCCCCGCCCGCCAGGGGGACCCCCACCCTGATCCAGAGCCCCCATCAGGTTAGGCCAGCTGGCCGGCCCCCACCCATGCACCAGGCCCATATAATAAAAGGGTAATATGCAAATTGACCCTAACAGCGGGACAACCAGAAGGACCGCTGGACCAGTCACTATGAGGTGCACTAACCACCTCTCAGTTCCTTTCCCCGGCTGGCAGGCTCTGATCACCTGATGGTGAACAGGGAACCAGGATTGCGTGGCAGGGGACACGGGCAGTGCCAGGCCAAGGCTCCCGCTTCGCTGGTTGCCCCACACACAGAGGGCGACCCGCAGTGGGGGTGGGGCTGGCTGCGGGCAGCCGAGGAAGATGGCCCTGATCACAGGTCAGGCCTAGGGACCATACCCGTGCATGAATTTTGTGCACTGGGCCTCTAGGAGGATTATAAAAAAGAAATAACAACCTTTATAGACAAATGAGACTATAAAGCACTTTAGGTATTTTCTAGTCCTGTTTCAAGCACCTGGAAGACCTATGTTGAATCCAAACTGGCACATAAATTGAGCATTGCTGAGAGGTCAAATTACATTCTGGTGAAGTCAGGAGGCGTGATGAAATAATAATGACTGCACTTTACAAATGTACAGCAGTATATGCCATTTAATCTCCTTTTATATCCATACCTCTAGAGCAGATTGCAAAGATTTCTTAATATCAAAATTATGATCCAGCCTTAGCTTCCAACTATCTACACTATGCAGCTCACATGCTTTCCATACTGAGTATCTCCTTTTCCTGGAAATGCCAGGAATTCTCAATACTCAAATTAGTGCAGGACTCAAAAATCAAATATGTAGTCATATATATTTAATATCATCTCTGAAACCAAATATCATTTCTCAATATAAGCAGTGATCTTCAGATTGAAATAGATATATTTGTATTGGTTTTTATGATAGAAAATCAAAGCAAGGACCATTTAAAATTTCATGTCACATGCACTCCCTAATGTAGCCCCGAAGTATATATGAAAATAGAAAGACAATATTTTGAGAACTTTCTCTGAAACTAGAAATACAGTAGTGATTATGCTAATACTCCTTTGCTTCTGCCTACTGCCAATATTCAAGCAATGTCTGCATAGTTACTTCTCTGGATGCTGTGCTAAAAATTATAGAAGAGAAAGAATAGGGATCAGAATAATGATAGTTATTCAGAATGCTAACACAAACATATATGTGTGTTAAAACTGCCAGAACTGTGTAACAAGAGAAAAACATCACTTTTGTGTATAGTAATCACAAAACAAAATAAAAGAATATAACACTAAGAAATCATTATCACAAAATCAGAATAGTAATTATTTCTGGGAAAGTATAGAAATGTGATCTGCATGGAGCCTAATGGGGCTCCTAAGTTCCTGATAACATTGTTTCTTAACCTGGGTATTTGAGATGCTTTAAATTTATATATATATATACACACACACATATACATACATACTAGAGGCCTGGTGCACGAATTCGTGTACAGGTGGGGTCCAGCCAGCCTGCCCCAATTGGGGTCTATTGGCCAAGGGGAGGGGCCATGGGCAGTTGGCAGGCTGGCCCTGCCCCCAGGTCGAACTCCTGGTCAAGGGGGCAATTTGCATATTAGCCTTTTATATGTAGGACTAGAGGCCCAGTGCACAAAAATTTGTGCACTCGGGGGGGGTCCCTCAGCCTGGCCTGTGCCCTCTCACAGCTGAGCAGAGCTCCCCCTGTGGGAGCGCACTGACCATCAGGGGACAGCTCCTGCATGTCTGCCCCCTGGTGGTCAGTGTGTGTCATAGTGACCAGTCATTCCCAGTCATTCTGCTGTTAGGGTCAATTTGCATATTACCCTTTTATTATATAGGATAGAGGCCTGGTGTATGGGTGGGGGCCAGCTGGTTTGCCCTGAAGGGTGTCCCAGATCAGGGTGAGGGTCCCGTTGGGCTGCCTGGCCAGCTTGGGTGAGGAGTTGAGGATCATTTTCAGACTAGCCACACCCTCTTCAGGGAAGGGGGTCCTGCTGGGGTGCCTGGCCAGCCTGGGTGAGGGGCTGATGGCTGTTTGCAGGCTGGCCACAGCCCCTTCAGGGTGGAGGGTCCCCACTGGGGTGCTGGGCCAGCCTGGGTGAGGGGCTGATGGCTGTTTGCAGGCTGGCCACAGCCCCTTCAGTGTGGGGGTCCCCA
>NW_005354291.1:2261858-2271290 GCF_000412655.1 Myotis brandtii | reverse complement strand
GCTGCTGAAAACATGGATACAATGTTTCGGTCCGGCTGGGTTTCAGTCCGGCTGTTTTCTGGGGTTTTGTTTACCTTCTTATTTGCAACATAGTATATAGTTGCTTAGACTTGCAGATGAGAGGCTGGCAAGTGAGGCGGGGAACGTTGGAGTCTGCAGCAAGCAAGCCTCGTGCTTGCTTCAGTGCCTGGCTGCCGGCCGCCATCTTGGCTGACAGTTAATTTGCATATACTCACTGATTAGCCAATGAAAAGGGTAGCGGTCGTACGCTAATTACCATGTTTCTCTTTTATTAGTGTAGATATGTATATATATATGTATATATATACATATATATATATAAACAATTTTAGATAATAATTTGGAGACAACTGGTAAGACTGAAGATGCATGTATTCAATCATTTCATACATTTTTTAAAAGTAAATTGTGGTACATTTCCTTAGGGAACCATATATGAATTGTTTATTGCAACATTTTTGTGAAGAAAATATTTAGACATGACCTATGCATAAAGAGTAAAGGTTATTCATAAAGGGTGGTTTGTTTTTGTGATAAAATAGTATACATATCATTGAATATATATACATACATGTACATTATATGTATCAACATAGATATAGCTAAAAAAAACTAATGCAAGCAATAAAAATAGGTTGCAAGATGATACATAACATTTATTATTGTTTATTACTCAAAAACAAATCACCATAAAAAACATGCAAAAAATTATATCAACTACACATAGTGCTTATCTCTTGGAATAAAATGAGTAAGGGAATAGAGGAAATTATAACTTCCTCTGTAATGTTTTATTTACAAAAAGAAATACCTGAGTCAAATATAGCGCCAATGAAAATATATTGATTACAGTATTGGCATCTGCATCTTTGAACTATGTCATAACTTAAGGGCATGTTGATTATATTTCTGTCAACTGATTTTTCTTAAGTGTGGACTGCGCCGGTGATTTGTATTACTTCTCCAGTCCCTGCGCCATTTGAATTTGTAATCTCCGCACTTCATAGAGATTACAAAAATGTTTCTGATACCTCTGCCACCTGATGACCTCTGTAAACACATGGCTGCTTGGACCTCGACCCCTTCTCATCTGTTTTTTGGCACATGGTGTTCACTACCATCAAGGTTTCCAACACGGCTCCTGTGCTATCACGCCTGTGGCCTGCTCTTCAAGGTCATACGGACTTGGAAGGAACAGCTTTTTCCTTTGGGGCTGCTTAATTGAATGCTGCTTCTCTACCCTCTCCAAGTCGCTGAGAGAGACTGGGAATGTCACCCTTGGGTGGGTTAAGGAGGTAAATAATCTCATCTCTGGTTGTGCTAAATGTTTTCCTATCAATGAGAAAGAAATCCCCATCTCTGGTTGAAAAAAGGTGGAGTGGTTCCCTGTAGTTGTACAAGTGAGGCTGTGCCTGCCAAACACTGGAAGACCTACAGCCCCTCTCTCCCCACAACCCCATCCATCAAACTATTATTTTTCCCGAGTTCTCCCTGGGAAATCTTATCATGATCTGTAAAACTGGATCAAAATCATCTAAAAAAAAAAAAGTAAACCCCTAAAACTCTCTGAAGAAAAATGGAATCTTTACTAAACAACCCACTAGGATTTGGTTGACATATCCATATCTGCAACATATCTCTCTTTTACATTTCTACAAAACAAAAAACTCTCTATATAAAACCTCTACCCCGCATCAGCTTGAGGGAAGGTAATTGGTTGCTTAAAGTGAGTCAGACTTTGGCTTATGAGTCTGAAATGATCCGTTTTTTTTTAAATCACCCCTTACTTTGTACATTTAATGAGTTCATTAATATGAAGTTCACTTAACAAGTTCAGTGTTATTAAAAAACTCAGTAATAGATTCTAAGATTAAGTTAAGAGTATCAATGTGTGCTGGTAAAATGGGAATCTATTCACTTATGCCAGAAACACTTATGAAAATGTGTTTGAAAGATATTTCAGAATTTGGGTGAAGTTAATTAGCATCTAAGCACCACTTAAGAAAATACTTCCTTACAAGAGGCTACTTCTGTATGACAGCTTTGAGAAATTTATAACACAGAAAGATTCAGATGGTGCCTGTCTCGTCGAATAAAAAAAAATTTAAAAAAGGCCTCACTCCCTTTCTAGAAATGATGGATTTCCACTTAGAAAACATTTTATTTTTTTAAGCTCCTCTGATAAAAACTATTTGGTCTCTTGGGTATTTTTAAATAGAGCAAGAAAATGTTAAAATGTTAATAATTTATCTTGTAAAAGATAAACTGTGTACTCTATATTATAAAAATATGGTAGGGAAAGGGAGAATATCTTTCCTGTTTTGTTATGTACTTATTTATGGCTTTATGTGTTTGTTGTATGGTCCTTCTATGCTGTGTGTGTGTGTGTGTAAAACCTTCATATAACCACATTGCTCTACCGACTGAAGGAAATGTGAATCTTGAGATGAAGAATTTTGTATCCCATAGGACCTAGCATGCTAGGTACAGAAAGGATCTTTAATAAGACTTAAGGAAAAGTTTTGTTTTCTAAATTAGGCTGATTGAAAATAATACTTTACATGTACCTGGGGGATGGTTGTCCTGTAGAAATTTTTTTCCCAAGCACATTAGCTCAAAGAACATTTTTATCCTGAACATTTTTATACTGCTTCAGAGCCAGGGAAACCTGTCTTCCAATCTCTTCCTCTATTCTGCCAGCCATTTGGTCTTCAAGGACTCACAAACGTACATTTCTGTGTTGTTTTGTTTTTTATCATCTGTTACTTAAGGACAATGACACTGGCAATATGGCTAGAACAAAGACAATGCTTCTAAGTTTCTTGTAGGATGGCTAAAGCATATACTAGTAAGTGATTTTAAACAACTTATTGATATATAATTCATGTACAATAAAATTTACCCTTGTAAAGTGTACAATCAATGGTTTTTAGTATGTAAAAGAGTTGTGAATTCATCACCATAATCTAAATTTAGAATGATTCCCATTACCCAGAAAGAAACCATACACCCATTAACAGTAACTCTCCATTATCTATCCTGAACTCAAGTCCTAGGTAACCATTAACCTACTTTCTATCTATGTAGATCTGCCTAATCTGGACATTTCATGTAAATAGAATCATTAAATATGTGACTTTTCTGACTGGCTTCCTTAACTTAACATGTTTTTGAGGTTCAGTAGCCTGACATATATGGATAGTTAACAGATGGAAATGAAGCAGGTGACATGAAGAAGAATAAGCAAATGGATTCCAATAAAATATAATTAATGAGAAAAACAAAATAATAATAAAACGGCTTCTGAAGTTACTGCATAAATCAGGATTGGTCTCTCTTCCTCTTGGACATGATTCAATAGCATTAGGGAGATTAATGGGAAAAAATGCCACACACTTATATTTCAGCAAAAAAAATGGAGGACAAGTATAAAACCAAGACTCCAAAATATAGGTAAGGTGTTTAAAAGAAGTATGGGGTCAGTACAGAAAAACATATAGGAAAATCTCAGCAGTAAGAAAACCCAATGGCAGTAGGGTTCAGAATGCACCACCAACAACACAGAAAAGTATATCACCTAAAGTCATCTTAGGTGCACAATACGGAATGCAAAATCCAAATCCTATGCTTGCAACAATTGACATAAACCTGTTTGGTTCATTGAAGTAAAGGCCATCTGACTACACAAAGAATTACATGAACAAAACTACTTGAAATAAGAAAAGTATCATAGCAATAGGGAATAGAATCTCTGAGTTTTGAAAACACCTGGTTAGGAACAATGGTTTACACTCTCCTTACACGCCCCCCAGGCCAGGCTGAGGGATCCCCCCCCCCCCCCCCCCACGCCAACACACCACCCCTGCTAGCCTCACCACCCACACAGGAAGTGTGCAGATAATTGGTCCAGGAAAACATACACATTCAAGAATACATAAAAATTAACACAATAATTACATAATAAATGTTAGCCATCCTGCTTATTAAAATGTCTCGCAAGAACATTGTAATTATGTGTGACAATAATTTTGTCCAAAGAGTAACAGCTGAAGCTAGACATTCCCATACTTTATAATTCAGAAATTTCACTTGTAAAAATATGTACGCAACAGAAAAGTGAACATATGTTTACCAAATTTCACATATAAAAGATTATTTTTGCCAATCTTCCTCCATGCTCATATTGAGTTTGTTTTCCTGGTTACCAAAGGGTAACCTGTTAAAAGATAAAGTGCCAAATCATTTCCATTAACTTTAAAAATAGATTAGGAATTAATTTGACAAACTCCAAGGACATAAAGTTTTAAAGTTTATGGCTAGCCTTTCATTTACGAAAGCTAATTACTTTTAACAAAGCACTCAATATCAATTTGTTGTTATTTGTCCCCATTAATTAAAGCTGTTATCCAAATTTGTACTAAATGACTATTGGTTAAACTGAACTTAATTGAATTACAATTTTTAAAAAATAAAGCAAATTTTTCTATTTTTCTCTTTTATTTCACTCCTTCTTTACAGTTACAATTTTCAGAAAAATTTTATAATTGACCTACTAGTCAGATTTTCAAAATTCTGCATATCAGTTGAAGAAAAAAATATGTTTTAAGTTATTTTATGTGAAGGCAATTATACATTATGGTTGTTTTTCTCTACTTGGTATCCTAGTAATAGAGTTTAATAGTTTTAAAAAATTATCATTATTCTACCTAACAACCATTCCAGTGATTTTTTTCTATCAGCTGACTTTATCTCCTCAGTCTTTTCATTGAGTTGACGGCTTTGGCTGATGTGACAAGATGCAAACGGAATAGGCGAGGGCTCAGCAACAGATTTTATAAAGGTTAAAAAAGTCCAGCATTCATTTCAACTTCCAGGAATGTACTGTACTCTATCAGGCATGCTAATTCAGAAATCCTTACCCTGTTGCCAGACAGTTAAAATGAATATATTATCATGAATATTTATGATTATATTGAGAATAAAAAATTCTTTGATATTTAACTTTTAATAGTTGCTTTCCAAAAATTGTACTTGCATGGCCCTCCTTCCTTAGGTGTTATTATTTGAAAGGCAAAATTGGAAGGGCCTATTCTCATTTTTAAAAAATTTATCTTTATTGTTGGAAGCATTAAAGATGTCCCCTTATTTTCCTCATTGACCTCTTCACATTCACATTTTTTTAAAAAGGTTTATATAATGTTTAGCAGAATGTAGGTGATCTGATGTTTCCACTGGTTCTGTGACCTACACCAGATAGTCTCCTCTCATTTTAACCTCTCAGAATAAAGTAAAAACATATTTCTTTGGAGAGAGACAACTTTGTAAGTGTAATGAATTAGCCCATTTTACCTCATTTTCAGTATTTGCTTTAGGATAGAGCATGTAAGAAAAACTCCTGTGGTAAAGTAAAAATAAATCACTGCTCTGGTAGCTTGAAGGAAGTAGAAGATATCTCATATTCTTTTTCATCCTGGTTAAATACATTTTTAGGCCAATGGTTGTCCATTATGCAGACTCAGAGTAACATCTTTGAATAACAAGAAGGCCAGTACGAAGGGATTTTTAATAATTACACCATTTATTTGCTTCCATTGGACTCATTCCTCTTGTTTGAAGATAATTGCTTATTTACTTTCTATGTGACATAGAATCCATATGCCCCAGATGGCAACAAATAAACAAACAAAAAGCTGGGTCTTGTGTCACATGTCCTTCTTAATAAATGTCATTTAACTTAAGAACAAACATTACTTCCTAATGAATGTGCAGTTAGTGTCTCAAAGAAATCTATACAAAAGAACAAAAATAATTCATCCATCATATTCCTCTGTCAAATAGGCATTAGGTAGTGATTAAGCAGCTTTGACAGGGCATGACTATGGCTGCTTATGACATATTTCAAATGTTTTCAATAATGGAAAATAGAAAAGAAAGCACCTCATTGTTTTACCTATTAGGCCAAAACACTCTATTTGTGAGGTAAATTATGAGTAGAATGGACAAAGACAAACTCATATGCAGACTTATTGACTAATAATGTCAAAAGTAAATTTAAGATATTCAGAACTACAATAACAGAGAAAATCATATTAGATTAAGTCAATACATTCAAAATAAAGTAGCAGCTGATAATATCTAATATACTAGGGGCCCAGTGCATGAATTCGTGTACCTTGAAAGGGGGGGTCCCTCAGCCTGGCCTGTGCCCTCTCGCAGTCTGGGACCCCTCGGGGGTGTCCACTTGCTGGCATAGGCCTGCTCCCAGGGGATCAGGCCTAAGCTGGCAGTCAGACATCCCTCTGGCAGCCCAGGAGCCCTTGGGGCTGGCCTAAGCTGCAGTTGGACATCCTTAGCGCTGCTGAGAAGGCGGGAGAGGCTCCCACCACCACCGCTCTGCTGACAGCCATCAGCCTGGCGTGTGGCTGAGCAGAGCTCCCCCTGTGGGAGCACACTGACCACCAGGGGGCAGCTCCTGCATTGAGCATCTGCCCCCTGGTGGTCAGTGTGTGTCATAGTGACCAGTCATTCCCAGTCTTTCTGCTGTTAGGGTCAATTTGCATATTACCCTTTTATTATATAGGATAGAGGCCTGGTGCATGGGGGTGGGGGGCAGCTGGTTTGCCCTAAAGGGTGTCACAGATCATGGTGGGGGTCCCGCTGGGGTGCCTGGCCAGCCTGGGTAAGGGGCTGAGGGCCATTTTCAGGCTGGCCACACCCCCTTCAGGTGGGGGTCCCCACTGGGGTGCCTGGCCAGCCTGGGTGAGGGGCTGATGGCTGTTTGCAGATTGGTCAAGCCCCCCAATGGGGACCCTCACCCCATGGGAGTGTGACAACCTGGGTGAGGGGCTGAGGGCTGTTTTCAGGCTGACCACAGTCCCTTCAGGGTGGGGGCGATCCCGCTGGGGTGCTTGGCCAGCCTGGGTGAGGGGCTGAGGGTTGTTTTCAGGCTGGCCACACCCACGGGCTGGAAGCAGGTATCTGGGATTTATTTATCTTCTATAATTGAAACTTTGTAGCTTGCAGAGCTGATGAGGGCCGGCCAGGGCAGGCAGGAAGCTTGGCTTCCTCCATCTCTGGGGGCAACCAAGCCTCCTGCTCGCTCCAGCTCCATGGCCGCCGCCATCTTTGTGACAGAGTGATGGTTCATTTGCATATTACTCTTTTATTAGATAGGATTCTGCATTGTTATTGGTTTAGCAATTTGGAGTTTTCAAAATGAAAATTACAAGAGCATAATTACATGTGGATATTCAATATGGATTTCTGCCTTACAACTTATAAAACTTAACAAGTCTCCTATCTTGGAACTACATTTGACTATTGAAGTTTTTAATTTTTTAAAACCTGAGTTTCTTAATATTTAGCACATCAGTTCCTTCTAGATTTTCCCTAATCCTTTCTTCCCAATTCAAGATAACCTGCTCTAGTTGAATGGGTGAAGTCCAGTTCCATGATCATTAATTAAATAAATATAAAGCCTGTAAGGTATGACTCAGAGCGATTCTCATTTTACTCTCTGTCCAGGAAAAAGGTTTAGTACCTTTTGTTTTGAGACTGAATGGATGATTAGACGACATTTGGTACTTAAGAAGAACCTATTTCTTAACAGCAGCTACTTTTTGACACTAAGTACCACAAATTATTACATTAAAACTTGTGGGACTAGCAAAATAACAGTTATTTATTTATGAGAAGACACTTTGGATAACACCTAAAACTCTAAATCTGATTTATGCAGGCACCTTGTTTTTCTACTGGCTGAGCCCCAGCACTTTTCCTGAAGGCATCTAGCTATGGCTTTCCTTCATGGCTGGATGTGTTCACATAAAACCGGGGATCAGGAGGCTCTTCCAGTAATTGGTCTTAGGTTAGTAGAGAACCTAAGGAAATGATCAGCTTCTTATTTCCTGATTCTTTAAACTCAAACATTTCAGTTCCTTTAAGAAGGAGAGCACCAAACATTATATGAAGTTTGGAGATTGAAATTGTAGTATTTTCTTATGAAAATGTTCCCATTCCAGCTTTTCCTGCGTTAAGCTCTATATTTGGTAAATATTCAATAGTAGAAAATTAGAATTATGACCTAATGTAATAGAAAAATCCTGCTGACATTAGGTCATCTCTAATTATGTAGGTTTGTATATGATACTAATTTTCTGGTCTGGAAGCAGAAACTTCAAAAATAAAGCAATATTAATCACATAGAGGAAAAAAGGATGAATTTAGTGCTTTTTTGTATGCTGTTTTCTAAAAAAGGGGTCTAACTTTATGATGATCTCTTCTAGATTTTCTACTTTTATTCATATTGTCACCATTCTTTGCATCCACATCTTCTACAGGTTTATTTTCCCGTTTCTTACAGATCCTTATCATTTCCTTTTCACAAGGACATCTTGATTCCTGTGCTTTCAACTATTTTAGTTTCCCTTGGGGATTAAACTGTTGTTTAAATATCCACAGAAAAGGAGTTTAGTCATTAAGTCACTATTAATGAGAATATGTGATTTTGATTATCTATTTGTTTTGATCACTGATTTAATCACATAGAGGAAAAAAGGATGAATTTAGTGCTTTTTTGTATGCTGTTTTCTAAAAAAGGGGTCTAACTTTATGATGATCTCTTCTAGATTTTCTACTTTTATTCATATTGTCACCATTCTTTGCATCCACATCTTCTACAGGTTTATTTTCCCGTTTCTTACAGATCCTTATCATTTCCTTTTCACAAGGACATCTTGATTCCTGTGCTTTCAACTATTTTAGTTTCCCTTGGGGATTAAACTGTTGTTTAAATATCCACAGAAAAGGAGTTTAGTCATTAAGTCACTATTAATGAGAATATGTGATTTTGATTATCTATTTGTTTTGATCACTGATTTTTTTAAAAGTTCTCATCTACTCACAAGTGCCCAATTACAAGCCAATGACTCAGTGTCAGAAGAGGTTTTTAATGAATACTGGGCCTTGGTTTCTCATTGATTTAGAGATTTTTCTGTTTGCTTCTCTGATATCTTTGATTGTGCCAGCCTTGTGCAAACATGCTCATGAACAGCTAGCTACTCAGGGTCCTTTAGAAACCCCCAGACCAGCTCTCATCAAAGAGGAGTTCATTGCCAAGAGTCATATCTTTTTCCCCCTCAACATTTTGTGGCTGTTCCTAGGGTAGAAGTGGCTGGAGCAGGAGAAGGGAGATGCAGGGGTAGGCTGAAAGATGAGTGTGTGGAGAAGTACTAGGTGTACCAGTTAATAATGCGGATTTTTTTCAATAGATGGAGTTACACATATGTTGATATATATGCGATTTGATATGTATGCTATTTTGTTGTATTGACAGCAAGCTTCAAAACTTCATATGTCAAATTTGCTGAAGGTGTTAACATAGATATTTTTACGCTTAAAAATGTCGAATTT
>NW_005354291.1:2244213-2261773 GCF_000412655.1 Myotis brandtii | reverse complement strand
ATGGTGAACATGCTCCATCTCAAGATACTTGTGAACGCTGGTTTAAATGCTTTAAAAGTGATGATTTTGATGTGAAAGACAAAGAACATCCAGGTCAACCAAAAAAGTTTGAAGACTAACAATAACAAGCATTATTAGATGAAGATGCATATCAAACTCAAAAGCAACTTGCAGAAAGATTAAACATTGCTCAGCAAACAATTTCTGATTGTTTACAAGCAATGGGAAAGTTTTAGGAAGGAAAAAAATGGGTGCCACATCAACTGAACGAAAGACAAATGGAAAAGTCATCAGTAAAATGTTGCTTCAACGCCACAAAAGTCTTTTTGCATTGAATTGTGACTGGCAATGAAAAGTGGATTTATTTTGAGAATTCCAAATGCACAAAATCATGGGTTGATCCAGGTCAACCATCAACATCGACTGCAAGGCCAAAGCACTTCAGAAAGAAGACAATGCTCTGCGTTTGGTGGGAACAGGAAGGTGTGGTGTATTATGAGCTTCTAAAACCAGGTAAAACCATTAATACTGATCGCTACTGACAACAAATAATCAATTTGAACCATGTTTTGATCGTGAAACGACCAGAATGTGCCAGAAGACACGGCAAAGTAATTTTGCTTCACGATAACGCACCATTACATACTTCAAAACGTTGAAAGATCTTGCCTGGGAAGTATTAACCCACTCGCCGTATTCACCAGACCTTGCTCCTTCAGATTACCACCTGTTCCAATCGATGATACACGCACTCTCTAAGCAGCACTTCAAAACATTCGAAGAAGTGGAAAATTGGGTCTCTGAATGGCTTGCCTCAAAACAAGAAAAGCTTTATTGGGACGGTATCCACAAATTACTTGAAAGATGGGGGAAATGTGCAGTTAGCGATGGACATTACAGTACTTTGAATAAAGTACTTTTGATGTTTCTCTTGAAATTATCGTGTTTTCTTTGATTACAAAATCCACCATTATTAACCGGTGCACCTAATACAGGGCAGCAATGAATAAAGCAGAGTATAAAAACATAGGATTTATATTCTCTTCCTGGTAACCACGATTTTTTGAGAAATGAAGAATGCCAAATAAATATTGTTAAGTAAGTAGAGAAGTTTTTTCTTAGATTAATTTCCTTCTCACTTGTCAACACATTTGGCTATAAAATACCACTGAATTAGACATATATCTACCGCAGATATATGCTTGTTTGCTATCTCCTGCGTTCATGTAAATATTGTTTGTATTGAACACTTTACATATGTATTGCATATGTCTAAAGTGCGATTGGGGTGTCCATGACACAAAATAAGCAAAATAAGAGAGAAGAAAAACACAAGTTGTGTTTATATTTCACTTAAATATCAAGATAAAATCACTCATTCATCAGACATGATGTTTTTCATCTCCGTTACCTGGAGCTGGGTTGCATTCTGGTGATAGGGAGAGTGGCAGTGTATAAAGAAGCACCACAACCCTCGCCAGTTTGGCTCAATGGATAGAACGTTGGCCCTAGGACTGAGGGTTCCCAGGTTAGATTCTGGTCAAGGGCATGCACCTTGATTGCAGGATCTATCCCAGGCCTCAGTCAGTAGGGGCACATCTGGGAGGCAACCAATTGATGTGTCTCTCTCACATCAATGTTTCTATCCCTCTGTCTCTCCCCCTCCCACTCTCTCTAAAAATCAATGGAAAAATATCCTCTGATAAAGATTAACAACAAAAAAAGCAACACAAAGATATTTATTTGTTGTTGCTCATGATAAAGATGATAGTCTTACACCAAACATCTTCTCTAGAGCATTAGATAGTGGTCCAGAGTAAAGAAACGTGATGCCTGTAAGTAGAGCTCTTTGGAAGATAATATTGTTCTAAAGAAGGTAATAGCTGTAAAGTTCAATGCGGAGGCCTTGGTTTTATTTCAATTGGACACGCACATGAGAGCTTGCTGCAGAACAGCAAGACAAACTTCTGAAGCAAATAGAGGTGCTATATGAAAAGGGGAAAATAACAAAAACATTTAAGTGTACCTTTTTAATTCATTCAATATGTCTGTCATGGGGAAATAGATCATGCAGTTCAATGGACTTTGTATATGATAAAAGAACCATCAGAATTTATTAGAAGAAAATGTGTATTATCAAATAACAGCTGTGAAATAATTACAGCCAAGTGCTAATTATACACAATATTGAAGGTTTTAAAAACTTTTTAAAAGCACTACCATATAAACCCAGCTCTCTATAGCTGTCAAGTATATTTCTACATAGAATAAAATTTGCTTAGTTTAATAGAGGATACTTTTAATATATGAGGCACATCTGAAAAAGTATATTCATCCTTGTGAATATTTCATTTTTAACATTATTCAAAATGTATCCCTATTACAAAGTATATTCCATAGTTGTTAAAAGTTAGATGCTTTCTTGTATATAAACTTGAATAATTTGCTAGCAAAAAAGCTTGTATATAGCAGTGAGTATCCATGTGCTTCCCATAAGAAGTTAGTCAAATGTTGAAATCTAACACTGTGTTAGAGCAAGGCATTCATGCAGTTCTCTCTCATGTATTAATTTTCATATGCTGACTTACAAGTCTCTTATTCTAAGGTTTGCCTTGCATACATATGTGACTTTATCATTTACCCCTATTTTTTTAAATAATGGTAATTTCAAAGGTATATTCTAGTGCAGATTCAGATATAAAGTCTTTCCATGATATTCAATTAAATAAGCAAAAGGAACAAAAAATAAAGATATGTAAACCTCATCAAAATTAAAGTTAGGAAATAAATACAGCATCCTTTTTATGAACTCTGAAGAGTAACTCCAATATCTAGTGAAATTAAAATCTGATGGGAAAAAAGAAATTGTGAATTGACATTATTTTTTTTACTCAACAGAGAGTGCACCATGACATAAAGTAACTGCATGCATTTCTAAAATTCTCATTTGTCTCCTTCTGTCATTAGGCAGGATACTGGAAAACTTGTCAAAACACGAGAATATGGAAATCACTGTACATTAACCCACTTCCAAACTGTAAATCAGCATGAGCTTCAAGGACAACAAAGAAACTATGCAACTATATTAGTGTTATTTTCTGCCGCTGCCTTCTTGCAGAACTGAAGGGGGAAGATGAGAAAGTCAGAGAGTAAATTATGACCCAACTTTATAGCTATAGAACAACTTTCAGGCACAAATGGATGCACAGAAAAATATTTTCTGATCCACAAAATAAGACCACAGGCTGAGGGTCTTCATCCTAATTCAATTTCTCACTTAAGTCACTAGTTCACTCAAAACCAAGTACAAAAACAAAAGAAAGAAGAAAAAAAACCAAAACCTCAAATGTGATATGAGATATTGGGACAGAGTAGGGCACAGCAGCAGAGAAACCCAGGGGAAATAATTTCAGGATGTAGAGAAATCAGATAAGGAGAAAGTATACTGAAAGCAATGGCCCATAGACAATAATAAATGTCCTTCCTCTAAGAATACTGAATTGCAGAAACGATGACTTAAACCTTGAACAACAGAAAAAAAAAAACAAGATTAAGTTAATGTTATTATTTTCATATGTTTTTTATTGATTTTTTAGAGAGAGATGGATAGAGAGATAGATACATTGATGAGAGAGAAACATCATCGATTGGTAGCCTCCTACATGCCCCCCACAGGGGATTGAGCCCACAACCTGGGCATGAGCCCTGACCAGGAATCAAACCAGTGGTTTTTGGTTCCTAGGTGGAAGCTCAACCGCTGAGCTACACTGGTGGGGCCAGGATTAATTTTAAATAATAAGTGAATAAAGCCAATAGGACCTGGATATATTTCCCCCTATTGAAATATGAAAAATATATAGGCAATAAAATATATAGGTAAAAATAAGCAAACGTGAATTATGAAGAAATTAATTGTGATCAGACTTGAAATTGCACACCTGAAGTAAATATTTCTATATTTCAATTTCTTATTCACTTATTTATTTCATTCAGTTATTTCATACATATTTTTGAGCATATTTTGCTATAGTGATAGGATCTGATGATAATATAAGTAGCAAAATCAGACATAGTCCTTGTCCGAATATGACTTTCCCTCCATTCAAATGTGTGAATGTAAAGAGCAACTGTGATAATGCTATAAAGGAGAGATGCTAATCTAAGTGTATACTGTAAAAAGGGATTTAGTCTTTTTTGGGATAAGAGAAACTTTCCCTAAAGTGGAGTGTTAAGCTGCATAATGAGTGGAAATTAGTTATGCAACTAGGGGAAGGAAAGAAATTTTCAGATATAAGCAAAACCATATAGTGGAGAGTATAGGACACATGGGATATTAGTAAAAAAAATCAGTATAGCTGAAGCTAATTTTTGAAGGCAGTTAATGGTAATAACATGCAAACAGTAGCTTTGAACTTTCAAGGAAGTATTGAAAATATGAATTCTGATTTTCAGAGAATGTGGGCTACTTTACATAAAAGCCATTTCCTGTTGGATAAACAAAACATGCTCACTTCAAAATTATAGATACAATATTTTAAAAAGCATCTTCAAAATTAATCAAGAATCTAAAAGACAAATTAGCAAGACAAATAAGAGGAGAAAAAGAAAATCTTGAGATGCAAACAAAGCATGAGATCAAGTTGTAAAATTGAAGTGTGGTTTTGATGAACTTGAAAGAAGGAAATGGGGTTTGGCATCAAATTAATGTCCATCCACAACTGGCTCCACCTTCAGGGAAGGAATGAACCAGAAGTAAACCACCAGCACTATCCCTTCCCCAGGGGACGACAAGGAGACTGGCCCTGACTATGAGGAGGCATGGAAAATACATTTTTAAAAATCTCTTTAGAAAATTATACAACGCTGCCTGGCCATTAAGCAATTTCTAATAAACTTGATCCTCACCTGAGGATATTTTTTCCATTGATTTTTAGAGAGAGTGGAAGGGAAGAATGGAGTGGGTGTGAGAAAGAGGGAGAGAGAGAGAGAGAGAGAGAGAGATTGGTCGACTTCCACATGCGTCCTGACAGAGGCTGGGATCCAAACCTACAACCCAGGTACATGTTGTTTACTGGAATCGAACCACAACCCTTCCATGCAAGGGCTGACACTCTAACTACTTAGAAACACAGGCCAGGGCGCTAACAAATTTGAAATAATTAAAGTCATATAGAGCCTGTTCTCTGACCACAGTGTAATTAAGATAGAAGTCAGCTACAAAGCAAGCACTAGAATATTCTTAAAAATTAATAAAATAAGCACTTTAGAAAATTGAGATTGGAGGACATCAGCAAGATGTTGAAACAGGAAGTCTTGCCTCTTCCCTTCATATAAACAATGATTCAACAACAATATAGGAACCAGCGTCCTTTGTGAGAAACCAGCCACATTTGTGGCATGCTCTTTCCATAATCTCTCTCCCAAGCACAGTACCAGATAATTGGAAAGAAACTCTGAGTTCCCAGTTTCTCTCAAGGGGACTAGATAGCACACTCAATGTTCTGGCTTTGCGGCGGGCTGCTCAAGGCACTGGATGTGTCATGCCCAAATCTGAGCCAAGACAGGAAAGGGCCGCTTAGCTGTAAGGAGCTGAGAGCAAGGAAACAGTTTGGACTAGTACACACTTATTGGCTGTAATTTCTCCCTCCTGCTCATTCCAGAAGCAGCAGGCGAATAACTCCAAATCCCCGCCTCTCCACAAGAAGGTAAAGAGTTGAATCTCTCCACTATTTCAGCTTTTCAGACATATGTCAATGGTGGAAAACAGGATTAGCAAATTTTTAAAACAAAAGATGGCTTTTGAGTTGTGTCTTGAAGAGTGATAAGGCCAAACAGGAAAAATATCAGTGATATTTTCATGAATTGCAAAGTGTTAATATATGCAAGTAGTTTTGAAGTTGTATAAGCCAGGATTAACAAGTTATTTTCTCAGAGATCTTTTGTTACTTATTTTCTTAAATAATAATCCTATAAACAATTGTTCTAAGTTTCTTTTCCCAATGACAGTTGGAGTCAACACATAATGGGACACTTTTAAATGACCCTTCAAAGCCTTGTAGATGGAAGAAATTAAACTCAAAACAAGAAAATATTTAGTTTTGTTGTCTGATTTAATCTCAAATTTAAAAAAAAGATTTCAGAGAGAGGAAGGGAGAAGGAAAGAGGGATAAAAATATCAATGATGAGAGAGAATCATTGATCAGTTGCCTTCTGCACACCCTACACTGGCGACTGAGTCTGAAACCCGGCCATGTGTCCTGACCAGGAAACAAACCCTGTCCTCCTGGTCTATGGGCTGATACTCAACCACTGAGCCACACTGACTGGGGAATCTGACTTAATCTTGCTCTCCAGGTGACACCATGACCCTACTGGCCAATGAGTGACAAATAAGCTTGATCCATGGACTAATCATTTAATTTTTTAAATTTTTTGTGGTTTCCATTTAATTGCTTTTCTAAATGGTTACAGGTGAATTTAGCTTTTTGTTTTATGTTGTTTGCTACTATTTATAAGGAATATAATATAAAAAATTCCAAAGATTTCCATTAAAATTCTGATGTACATGAGTACCTTTGAGGTTCAGAACATGGTAAAACAACCTCACTGAGACCATCTATCCTGAGGGAATAGTTTACCTGATCAAAAACATTTAAAAAGTTCAGCGGTAAAATATCAATGATGTAAGATAGAATTCAAGTATTGCTTGAATATAGAATTCCTCATCAAGAAAGTAATTTATTAGTAAATGACAGCTCTGTCTGTCTCCTTGATTTCTGACACACATCCCGACAGCATATAGAATACCAAAAGAGCAGATATGATTTACACGGCTGTGCCATTAAAGCAAGATGAAGGTGTGATTTAAATAAGACATTTTAAATATGGAAACTATATTCACAACCATGAGTGAGAAGATTTAGAAAACCCCAGCGGCTATCTAGTCAAATCTCCTTCTTTTACAGATGAGGAAAGTAAAGTTCAAGACCATAAATGATTTCCAGTGAGTAAATCACACTGAACTTCCATCCCAGTGCTGCTTCATTTGCATCAATCTGCTTCTACTTTGCTTATAAAAGTATGTCCCAGGACTTAAAACAGCACCATATGAAAATAGACATTCTAATTTGAAATAAAATGTAAACACACATACCAGTAAGTACTACAATAATATTGTTGGGCTCCATGATATTAAAGTTCCTAATAAAAATAAACAAACTTTTATTGACTAGTCATCATTGCCTTTGCATGAGATCAAAGGCGTTTCACTTTACAGCACCCCCAAATTCTTCAGTTTATCTTAGCACTAGTCATTCTATAGCACTTTTTTTAGTAAGACAGTTACTAGTTAAGGTTTCTATTTTTAGATAAGAAAGGAATAGAGAGGAGTCAAATAACTTGTCCAACATTATAAAACCTAGAAATGGTACACCTGGTCTTTAGAACCAAAGCAGTGCTCTTAGCCACTATTTTTTTGGCCTATCTCTGAAAAAGCTTTCCTAAGCCTTGCAACATAAAGCTCTGTCTACACATTCAAGATGGCTGCCTATTCCATTGTTTTCTCCAATATCTCTTTATTCTTCTAGGATGACTAGAATAAGAAATGACACAATAACTAATGTTGGTGGGGATACGGAGGAATCGGCACCTTCACGCATTGCGTGTGGGAATGTAAAGTGATACAGCTCGTTGGAAAACATTTGGCAGTTTCACAAAATATGAAACAGAGAACTACCACATGACCCATAAATTCCTCTCAAAGGGATTTCTTCACAAGAGAAATAAAAATATATGTCAATATTAAAAATGTTGCAAATGTTTTAGTAGCATTATTTATAATAGCCCCAAAGTAGAAGCACCACAAATGCCTATTAACGGATAAATGGAAGCAAAATGTTGTATAATTGTACTGTAATGCCTAATTTTATGTCAAGTTGATTAGGCTCTGGTGCCCAGTTGTGTTTGGTCAAACATTATTCTGGGTATGGCTGATACAATTAACATTTGTTGATACAATTAACCGTCACAATCATTTTGAAATTAAAGAGATGGGCAAATACATGATATGCAAACATTGATATTTAAAAAAGGAGTGGCTATATTAGAATCTTCTAAAGTAGATGTCAGAGCAAAGAAAATTACCACAGATAAAGAGAACTATTCCATAATGATAAAATGGAATGAAATACAAATCCTAAATAACTATGCACCAAAAAATAATCTCAAATACATGAAGCAAAAACTGATGATGCTGAAAAAAAATTAACAAATCCAGAATTGTAGTGTGAACTCCAGAAGCGGCCTCTCAGCAACTGATAGACATATTTCTGAAATTTTAATTACAAATTCAATTTCTTCTATGGTTATAGAGATATTAATAGTATTTAATTCATCATATCGACACACTAAAATAACTATTGATGCATGCAAGAAGTTTGTAGAGCTCCAGGGAAGTATACTGAGTTAAAAGAGACTATCCAAAAGATTACATACTGTATTATTTCAGTCATAAAATATTTTTGAAATGGAGAACAGATTAATGGTACCAGAATCACAGTTATGGGAGGAGAGGGAGAAAGAAAGGATGCTGCTGTGATTATAAAAGGCAACAGGAGGGATACTTACGATGATGGAACTGTTCAGATTCTTGACTGTGTTAGTAGCTACAAAAACCTACATGTGTAATGAAATTCTATATAGCTAAACACAAATATACACTGAATAAAATCAATGGATTGAGTCAATGTCATTATCCTCATTGTCGTATTGCACTGCAATAGTTTTGCAAAATGCTGCTTTTGGGGAGAAAATGGATAAAGTGTACACGGATGTCTCTGTATTATTTCTTACAGCTTTATGTTAATCTACAATTATTTTAATAAACATTTTATTTTTAAAAAGGAATAACATACTACTGCAACTGGATAATTCTTTAAAAGTTTCTGCTATAAGAAGAAATCATTTACAAAAAGAGATATTAGGTCCTTTGCCCATTTTTAATTGGATTACTTGTCTTCCTTTTGTTAAGTTCTTTGAGTTCCTTATATATTTTGGAAATTAACACCTTATCAGATGTATCATTGGCAAATATGTTCTCCCATACAGTGGGATCCCTTTTCATTTTGTGGATGGTTTGTTTTGCTGTGCAGAAGCTTTTTATTTTGATGTTGTCTCATTTGTGGTATTTTTTTTCTCCTTTGTTTCTCTTGTCCTAGGAGATGTATCAGCAAACATATTGCTATGAGAGATATCTGAGATTTTGCTGCCTATTGTTTCTTCTGAGATTTTTATGGTTTCACGACTTACATTTAAATCTTTTATCCATTTTGAATTTATTCTTGTGTATGGTATAAGTTGGTGATCTAGTTTCATTTTTTTGCATGTACTTGTCTAATTAATTTTCCCAATACCATTTATTGAAGAGACTACTCTTACTCCATTGTATGTTCTTGCCTCCTTTGCTAAATACTAATTGAGTCTAATGGCTTGGGTCCATTTCTCAAAAGTGGACATACAGATGGCCAAGAGACATATTAAAAAATGCACAAAGTCGCTAATCATCAGAGAGATTTAAGTTAAGACGACAATGAGTGATCATCTCACACTTGTGAGAATAGCTACCATCAAGAAATGACAAATGCTGGCAAGGATGTGGAGAAAGGGGAATTGTAGTATACTGCAGGTGGGGATGCAGACTGATGCAGCCATTATGGAAAACAGTATGGAGTTTCCTCAAAAAATTAAATATGGAACTGCCATTTGACCCAGTGATCCCACTTCTAGGAATATATCCTAAGAAACCTGAAACACCAATCAGAAAGAATATATGGACCTCTATGTTCAAAGCAGCACAATTTACAATAGCTAAGATCTGGAAACAGCCCAAGTGCCCATCAGTAGATGAATAGATAAAAAAGCCGTGGTACATTTACCCCACGGGATATTATGTAGCTGTAAAAGGATTGCCTTACCCTTTGAGGAAGCATGGAGGGACTTGGAGAGTGTTATGCTAAGTGAAATAAGCCAGTCAGAGAAAGATAAGTATCACATGATCTCACTCACATATAGAATCTAAAGAACAAAATAAACTGATAAACAAAATAAATCCAGAGACATAGAAGCATGGAACAGACTGATGAATCTCAGAGGAAAAGGTGGGGGGTGAGGAGTAGATGGGGAGAGATTAACCAGTGAATTTATATGCAAATATGCATAGCCCAGGGACACAGACAATAGTGTGGTGAAGGCCTGAAGGAGAGGGCAAGTACAGGATGAAGGGGGTCAATGGGAAAAATGGGGGGACATCTGTAATACTTTCAACAATAAAGAGAACATTTTTTAAAAAAGAGATGTTATATGTGGATTTACCTATTGCAGGGGGCAGGGCAGGAAAGGAAAGTGATTTGCTAATGGTTGTAGTTTCTTATTTTTTTTGGTATGTTTAATATGTTCTAAACTTAGATTGTGGTGAATATACTAAAAACCATTGAATTGTAAATTTTAAATGGGTGACTTTTATGATGCAATAATTATATCCTAATAAAAGTCTTAAAAAAGATTCAGATAAAATCATGGCATTTAATTTGTGTCAGTACTTTTTTGTTCTTCTCTCAGTTCTATAGAGGTTTCCCAAATATAAGTAAAATTTTTGCCCATTTTAACTGACTTTTTATATGTAACATTTGCCTTAACAAGCTTTGACTTTCCAAGTGAGTCAACTGAACTGAATAAACCTCTTTGAATGAATTATGAAGCCAACTGCTCAATGTATGAGAAACCATAACATGTGAGTTTTTCTATTAACATGTGTCAATTCACACATCCACAACTGGCCCATATTTTACCAATCCCTGATAGAGGGAATGTTGAGGCTGTAATGTTTATTCCTCTCAACTCTCTTCTCAGATAGGTTTTCTGCTATTTTCTCCATCTGACCCTGTTAGTTTTATAGCTCCAGAAATTTCCAAGCTTTTTCCTTCTCTTATGATTTTTTCTGTATTCCAAAATAGAAGTCTATTTGACATGCGAGCGAAAATACGGGATGGGTGGGTTGATATCTGAAGTGTAACCTTTTTTTTTTAAATTTAAATTCTTTATTGTTTAAAGCAGTGGTTCTCAACCTGTGGGTCGCGACCCCTTTGGTGGTCGGACGACCTTTTCACAGGGGTCGCCTAAGACCATCCTGCATATCAGATATTTACATTATGATTCATAACAGTAGCAACATTACAGTTATGAAGTAGCAATGAAAGTAATTTTATGGTTGGGTCACAACATGAGGAACTATATTTAAAGGGCCAGAAGGTTGAGAATCACTGGTTTAAAGTATTACATAAGTCTCCTTTTCCCCGCATTGACCACTCCCTGACCCCCCTCACCCCCCAGCACATGCCCTCACTCCCCACCTCCCTGTCTATGTTCATTGGTTATGCTCATATGCATGCATACATGTCCTTTGGTTGATCTCTTACACCTTCACCCCTCCCCCCACTTCCTTCATAGGTTGGACATTCTGTTCGATGCTTTTATGACTCTGGTTCTATTTTTGTTCATCAGTTTATGTTGTTGATTATATTCCACAAATGAGTGAGATCATGTGATATTTATCTTTCTCTGACTGGCTTATTTCGCTTAGCATAATGTTCTCCAGTTTCATCCATGCTGTTGCAAAATGGTAAGAATTCCTTCTTTTTTACAGCGGCATAGTATTCTATTGTGTAGATGTACCAAAGTTTTCTAATGCACTCATCTGCTGTTGGGAACTTAGACTGTTTCCAAATCTTAGCTATTGTAAATTGTGCTTCTATGAACATAGGGGTGCATATATCCTTTCTGATTGGTGTTTCTGTTTTCTTGGGATATATTCCTAGAAGTGGGATTACTGGGTCAAATGGAAGTTCCATTTTTAATTTTTTGAGGAAATGCCATACTGATTTCCACAGTGGCTGCACCAGTCTGCATTCCCACCAGCAGTGCACGAGGGTTCCTTTTTCTCACAGCCTTGCCAGCACTTGCCATTGGTTGATTTGTTGATGATAGCCATTCTGGCAGGTGTGAGATGATACCTCATTGTTGTTTTGATTTGCATCTCTCTTTGATTAGTGGCTATTTAGCTCCTTTGCCCATTTTTTGATTGGATTAATATTGATTTGAGAGTTTTCATGAAATAAGTGGTATTAAGACTTTTCTCTGGAACACTCCATCCATTATAAGTTATGAAAGAATAGTAGAAACATTCAAAGAAGATTAAAAAGAAGGCCACTGGTGAGTTAAAAGAAAAACAAACATATTCTTTGTCTTTGAATCAAATTGAAGAATTTCTTTTTAAGGAGATGGGGTGATAATTGTGTCAAACGCTGATGATAGGATAAAATAAGGATTAATATACATGCGGGGATTGTGGTTGAAAATGTGAGCATCACTGGTATAATTTAATGCTATTTTTCTAATTTCTGCAGAGCTAGCTTCACATTAGGAGTACAACAAAACCAAGCTCCAGCTAGAAAAAGAACTTTCTCTTAGTGGGACATGAAGTAGATAGAGAGCCAAAGGATGCTTGGAGATGAAAGTCATAAAGTGTGTGAATTAAATAACGGATTCATTTATCTTTGTATTTTTTACACCTGGATAGAATGCTAACAGCCATCTATCAAAACTGCATTCAATGCAATAAAGAGCATTTTGTTTATATGTGAATAAATTAAATGGACATGGATGGGATTTTAATGGAAATATGTACAATTGAGCTTTCCAAACAATCAGGCCTGGCATTTCCTTCAACAAGCTTTTGATGAGTCCTTTCAGAGGGCAATGCTCAGGGAGAATTGACATGAAAAGTAATAGCCCACCTATCACAGGGGTGTGATTGGCAGGAGGTAGCAGGTAGGGTTTTAAAAATAAAAACACAAGACATCCCCAGAGCATTTTCATTATTTGACCTGACTGGTAGCTCCTTGGAAAAGCCATATTCTCATAGCATCTTTATTTGATCTGAGAATTTTCCCAGTGAGATAAACCCTATTTCTATGATTCTCCCCCGCCTTCCCCCCCGCCAAAAAAAAATCAAGGGCAATTATTTAATATTGCAACTGCCTGAGATAGCAATATTAGTTGAGTCAAATAAATTTTAAAAAGGAATATCTTACAAGGAAGATCTGAGAATGAGATGACCATTGCTTCAGTGTCAGACTCCAAAAGAAATTGTAAACATTCATTTTTAGCATAAAGACAAGAATAGCCCAGCTGGCGTGGCTGGGTTGTTGAGCATCAACCTATGAACCTGAAGGTCATGGTTTGGTTCCCTGGTTGGGGCATATGCCTGGGTTACGGCTCAGTTCCGGGTGTGGGGTGTGTGGGAGGCAGCCAAACAATGATTCTCTCTTATCATTGATGTTTCTATCTGTCTCTCCTTCTCCTTTCCTTTCTAAAATCAATAAAAATATATATTTAAGAAAAAGAGAAGCACAAACAATACTCTTTTTATTGGTTGATTCTATCACCAGAATTATAATAAAAATTATACCACATTAGAGCTGCTACAAAAAGGAAGATTCTGATAACATCAGAGTGAATTTTATGCTAAATGACATTTAACATAAAAAATGAACCCTCCCTTGGAGTGAACCAGATGTTTGCTCTCACCAATATCAACTTGCAAAAAATAATTCAACTTGTAGATTTATAGGTAAGAATTGATTCATAGCTCTCCCCAATGCTCACAGCAACAGTTTACAAGGTAAATTTTATTCTAACTCTATAAAATCCTACTTATTAAGACATATAAGATTCTAATATTAGAATGAAACATACAGATTAACTTGTTTTAAAATATAATTTCCTTTAGAAAAGCAAGCCTTAGAACAATTCCACACAATGTAATCATTACCAGGTTAATCCTATCCTGCAAACGATGACCATAAATTTACAGAATATGAAAACCTGTCTCAATATTCAGTCTCTGTGGTGACTCTTAATACCAAGTGCCCAGTTGCTCAATAAATGCTAATTGGCAAAGATGATAATGATATGTTAATTCATTTCCCAAAGGGCCTTCTTACTCTCTGTTGGTTTCCACATCCATCTGCTTTACACATTGAAAGGAAAGACAAAAGTCTTTACTCACAAGAAGTATATAATTTCCCACAATTTGTGATGTTTAAGAAATATCTCATTATATTTGGATTACACACACACTCACACACACACACACACACACACACACACACACACACGACCATTCACTGCAGTTAATTTGTTTATAATTATTAACTTTGGAAGCCTGTCCCCTTTTTGAATTATAACAGACACTTCAGAGCTTGACTTAGAAAAAAAATTGGGAAGGGGCCTGATTTTCTGTTTATTACCTCTCTCATGATTATTTCTTCTTTTGCACAATGCAACTATTTAGAGCTGGCCTTGCCTGGTTCACAGCACATGATTTCTCTGGGTGGCCGTAGCGATTAAAGGAAGCCACACATTATTGACAGTACTAGAGGCTAAGACCTCATCTTCAGCCACATTCACTTTATGTTCAGAGCTATTAACTCTCTGGCTTATGTTTGCAGGATATTTTATTTGTCTTCTCCTTGTCTCATCAGGGTGCCCAAAGCATGGGGAAACATTCCTATGCTAGCTGGCAGTATGAAGAGGAAGGTGGGGCACATTTGTGCCATCTTCCTGCTGGATAGCCATTACCAGGTGGGCATCTTCCCCTTTTACTGTGATCTCTTCTGTGATTTGGACATCTGAAGTAAAAGGAAAAACAGGTATTGTCCTTGCTTACTCATTGACATGATCTAAGTCATTACTCTAGCTTTCCTATCTTCTCACCTCTCCCAGGTTGCTCCCCCTATACATGTACACATATATGAGAAGGTTAGGGGGGCTATTTTGGTTATTCAGATATTTGAATTTTAATATTTTTTCTTAAGACAATGCACAAAAGCATTATAAAGAGAATTGTAATATTAATGTGAATTATCCAAAGCATTGCTTTAATTTTCTTACATGCCAGGCACTCTATTAAGCATACCACATACCTCAATATTAATTGCAACATTTCTTTCTCTTTGAAAACCTCTCAGTCATGGCTTGCTTATAGAGCATCTGTATTGCCCATGATTCAGTTTTCCTAAAATAAAAATTCTGTGATATTTTGTAATAAAACTATGTGGTAATTTCACATATCTTTGCTTCATCAAGGAATATATATGAATCTCCTACAAATTTCTTTCATCTCTGCCTCCATTACCCTTTTCCATGAAGCCTAGAAATATCCATTTATCTATTTTGTCCCAAATTCTGAAGCTCTATTCCTAATTTGGTGTATATTCAGATTGCAAAAAATTGTCCTAGGAGTATTCATGTGCCAAAAACGCCATAAAACAAAAAACAACTGCTGTCGGAGGAGCATATGTTCATCCATGTATTTCACCCTGTACAACCTAGTCTGTTCTCTAACCACTAATGTGCAATTTGGTTGATTTTGCTGAACTTAGGGAAAGCAGATGTGTTTCCTCAAGGCAACAGTTTACTTTTCTTCTGAGAGAGTCCTGTATGGGCAACAGTTCTGACATGTTATGCTGAGGTATACACTCTGAGAGGTTAATGCTCAGTAGCTAATACTTTAGTGTTGTTTGCATATACCTAGATAAGTAATTCAGGGCAACGACTTATTTATTTATTTTATACTTATAATAATGCAGTTGTTTAGAAGTATTTTGTTTCTTTTCCTGTTTAGCAATAGAAACAAAACAATAAATAATACTATATGAAATAGATATTTTAAAAGTCACAAATTATATAATTCTAAATGTTTTCAAGTACATTGATTTTACTTTGTAAACACAGAGGAAGGAAGGAGTAAGGATGAAGTATACTTTTCAAGGACATAGCTTCATGATTTCTCAACAGAAGCTAGAATACAGTTACCTTTTAAAGGCTTTGAAATATCTCTAAGACAAAGAAAAGCAATATAACTTTTGGGCAGACTTTAAAGATAAAACTTTAAACACCCACTGTGCTCCATTTAAAATCATTCTCATATTCTCACTTAAGTCTTGAGTAATAATAAATTGGTCATTAAAAAGTTGGCCTTTATCCAAGTAAAAATTAGAAAGTTGAAAGAGTATAAACAATTTTAGGAATTAAAAAAAATAATGAATATTAATCAGAATCAACAACTCAAAATCCTAAAACATTTGCCAAAAAGTCAAAGGGCAAAATAATTCTGAAAAGAAAAGGTAATATTCTATAGTTCTTGAAAGAAGACTTATTAATGCAGATAAACTTGAGGTTGATGTGTGATAATTTCAATAAAGTGGACCACCAAGATTATCATACATGTGCATAATGAAAGAGAAAGAGAAATAATCCTAGTAGCTGAACTTGGAGGAAACAAAATAGTTCTTAAAAATCTCTAAGTAATATACTCAGAGATATTGAAGGTAACATTACTCATATAAAACATAAGAAGCAGGTTTTGAATAAGAAATAGTAAGGGAGAAAAAAGAACCATTGAAAATAAAGCTAATGTTGATAATTCCTTTATGCGTGAAATGTAAAAAATAAGCCAATAAATATATAGAAAGAGAGATAGATAATTGATTGACATGTAACCCAGAGAAATTTCCCTAATTCCTTTCAAAGTGCTAAATGTAGACCAATATTTCTGAGTCTATTGATAAACACAAAACAAACAAACAAAATAAGCCATTGTAGACACTAGAAGAGTGTTTCTTTAAGTGTGATATGTGAACTACTTGTAGCAGAAACTATGGGATGTTTTAAAAATAAACACAGATTCCCAGTCCCAGAAAACACTCACTACATCAGAATTTCTATGAGTATAGCTAAGACAGATACAATCTGATAAGGGTGCTTAGGAGATCTTAAGGGTAATACAGTTACTACTATATTAAAGTCATTTAAAATATTCAAAATTTAAATAACTTTCAGACATTTTAATACTTTCCTGAATTTTAGAAACTCTTTAAAAAACTAAATACAAAACTATATAACAATAGTTACATATCTATCTATCATCTATCTACCTATCTATCTATATCTTGCCACTGTAAAGAAAAGTTTTTTTATCTCCCATATCTCCTTATTACACTCACTTTCTATGAAAATATTTGTCTTATTTGAACTATTTGCTAACCTTATTTCATTACACCAAATTTTAAAATTCAGGAAGCTTATTTAATTAGGAGCTAGTTTAGTGTATGGCTCATGGTGTACTCATTAAATGTTTTTGGTTTTTGTTTTAAATTAAGACTCTAGATGTTTACTGTCCAACATAGCAGTCTCTAGCAACATGTGTTTATTGAACATTTGAAAAGTTGCTAATATGAATTTCTAAGACATAAAAAGGTAAAATATCTCAATAATTACATATTGAAATGAGTTGTTTAAGGATGGCATACAAAACTCCCCCCCAAAAAAACCCATTTTTAGTTCGAGTTCTTCCAAGTATCATTAATTATTTTTTCATATTTTCTCTAAATTATCTTTTTTTAAAAAAATATATTTTATTGATTTTTTACAGAGAGGAAGGGAG
>NW_005354291.1:2220608-2243540 GCF_000412655.1 Myotis brandtii | reverse complement strand
TTTATTGATTTTTTAACAGAGAGGAAGGGAGAGGGATAGAGAATTAGAAACATCAATCAGCTGCCTCCTGCACACCCCCTACTGGTGATATGCCCACAACCAAGGTACATGCCCTTGATCGGAATCGAACCTGGGACCCTTCAGTCCGCAGGCCGACGCTCCATCCACTGAGCCAAACCGGTTAGGGCATAAATTACCTTTTAATGGTGTATTAGAGTCTGCTCTAATGCTGTAGATTTTGTTTTTATTTCCTAATCAGAAAAAGCTTCTCATTAAGAATTAAGTCCCTAGAGTTTGAAGAAACAGATTTCCAAGAAACACATGTGAAATGATTAGGGAATGAGGAGCATCTAAAAGTTTACCTTTGTTTTCACCCTTTTGTGTCTCAAAAGTACAAACAACAAATAAGGATTCTATTAAGGTTTTAATTAACTTCTATTTCTAACCAAGGAAACTGTGAAAAGTCTCCCTGCCTAATAGGTTTTTTTGTTTGTATTTGTTTTCAAAATTAGGTAAAATGAGGAAGTATTGGGCCAGTATTCTCACAGGAAAGCATCAGTATTTTAAAATTATTTCAAGTATAAAGAGAGAAACATGATTTCCTTTGAGAAAAAAAGATACTAGGAAAAATATGTATGATATTGATTTATTTTATCACATATTTATTTGTACGTTTAATACAAACATAGGTATTTCTTTTATTTTTCCAATGAAATATCAAATTTCATAAATTGTAGGTGAAAACACAGATATATTTTTTAATTATAATGTAATAATATTGATTGATCACTCTTTTTCCTCCCATTAAGTTTTCTAATTCCATTCATTTTACTTTTGCATAACTTCAACCAGGAAACATTGAATACATAATATTTACCAGAATTTAAAATCATATATGCATGAACATACATGATTCCTACATATTCAAATTCAGATTGGTATTAATAGATTTTCATAATGACATTAATTTTCACCATATATCAGAACAGAAAAAGCGGGTCTAAAGGTTGTTCTGATCAACTAACATCAGACACCAATATTGAATTTCATTTATAATTATATTCTTAACAGACAGGAATATATCACTATGTAACTAAATAAAATTTATTTTACTGTATAGCTATTTATCATTTTTTCAACTTAATACTAAAAAATAATTTTATAATTTAATTTATTCTCTCTCTCTCTCTTGTTTATTTTTAATCAATAAGTGTGTTGGACAATTACTTGTTATTTGAACAGTCTTTCACCACTGCCCTTTTAACTGCTTTAGTATTTTTGGAAGAATACTGATACTAGTACCTTTTGGAAGAAAGGTTATTTTGATTATAAACAAAAGACAATGCAAAAAAAAATCAAACTGTTACTAGAATAACTAGAATAGAATTTAGAGAAAATATAGTTGAAGAAACAAAGATGATATATGTGGTCCATCTATAACCACAGTAGTTTTGGAAATATGTATATAAAGCAGAGATATAATCCAAGTGTAATAATGCCACAGTGTTGTTTTTGAAAAGTTTCCTAAAAAAATTAATTGCAGCATTATCATTGTGCATTTCCAAGAGTACAATTGGGCCTTATTTCTATGGGAAATGTCTTGCATGATTTGTAACTTTTGTTTTGTTGTAATGATTAAGTGAACTCTTTCAATTCTTAACAACTTCCAGTTTTCATCTTTTAAAACCAATGCATGCTGTCTGATGATTCACTTTATAGTAAATACTAACAATTGCTGCGCATGCGCAACGTGCGTGCTCCTTCCCTCTCCCCTTCCATCTACCTGCTTTCTGATTGGCCAGCGCCTCTGGAACCGAAACCAATTTGAAACTTGGCGGTTAAATCTCCGGTGGGACAGGGCAATGGGAGACCAGAGAAGAGACATTGCTGAGGTAGAATCATGAAAGAACAGGTGAAGGTAATTCCTGTCAGAGTGGCACTGCGATGTCGCCCTCTGGTCCCCAAAGAGATCAGTGAAGGCTGCCAGATGTGCCTTTCCTTCATACCTGGGGAACCACAGGTGGTGGTTGGCAATGACAAATCCTTCACCTACGATTTTGTGTTTGACCCCTCTACTGAGCAGGAAGAAGTCTTTAATACAGCAGTAGCGCCACTCATAAAAGGCATATTTAAAGGATACAATGCAACTATCCTGGCCTATGGACAGACTGGCTCAGGGAAAACCTATTCCATGGGAGGTGTATACACTGCAGAGCAGGGGAATGAACCAACAGTTGGGGTCATTCCTAGGGTAATACAACTGCTCTTCAAAGAAACCGATAAGAAGAGTGACTTCGAATTTACTCTGAAAGTCTCATATTTGGAGATTTACAATGAAGAAATTGTGGATCTTCTCTGCCCATCTCGTGAGAAAGCCTCTCAAATAAATATACGAGAGGATCCTAAGGAAGGCATAAAGATCACGGGGCTCACTGAGAAGACTATTTTAGTTGCCCCGGATATGATTTCCTATTTGGAGCAGGGCAACAACTGTAGGACTGTGGCCTCCACAGCCATGAACTCCCAGTCATCCCGGTCTCACGCCATCTTTACAATCTCCATGGAGCAAAGAAAGAAAAGTGACAAGAATAGCAGCTTCCACTCCAAGCTGCATCTTGTAGATCTTGCTGGATCAGAAAGACAGAAAAAAACCAAGGCTGAAGGGGATCGGCTCAAAGAGGGTATTAATATTAACCGAGGCCTCCTATGCTTGGGAAATGTAATCAGTGCCCTTGGAGATGACAAAAAGGGTGGCTTTGTGCCCTATAGAGATTCCAAGTTGACTCGACTGCTTCAAGATTCCCTCGGAGGCAACAGCCACACTCTTATGATAGCCTGTGTCAGTCCTGCTGACTCCAATCTAGAAGAAACATTAAATACCCTTCGCTATGCTGACAGAGCAAGAAAAATCAAAAACAAACCTGTTGTTAATATTGATCCCCAGACAGCTGAACTTAATCATCTGAAGCAACAAGTACAACAGCTACAGGTCTTATTGCTACAAGCCCGCGGAGGTAACTTGCCTGGATCTATAAATGTGGAACCATCAGAGAATCTACAATCTTTGATGGAGAAGAATCATTCCCTGATAGAGAAGAATGAAAAATTAAGCCATGGTCTGAGTGAGGCAGCTGGTCAGACAGCCCAGATGTTGGAGAGAATTATTTTGACAGAACAAGCAAATGAAAGAATGAATGCCAAACTAGAAGCGCTCAGGCAGCATGCAGCCTGCAAAGTGGATCTTCAAAAGCTGGTGGGGACTTCAGAAAGCCAGGAATTAAAAGAAAATGTAGAGATGATTCGTAACCTGCAGCAACTGATTATCCAGATATCGGATGAAACTGGTTCTTACATGGCCGTAGCCATGGATACTGCAGTGGAACCGGAAGCTCAGGTGGAAAGCAGTTCGCAGACCAGCAGGTCTTCTGATGGCTTCACCACTCAACATGCTCTGCGTCAAGCTCAGATGTCTAAGGAGCTGGTGGAGTTGAATAAAGCCCTTGCACTGAAAGAGGCCCTGGCCAGGAAGATGACTCAGGGTGGCAGCCAACTTCAGCCCATTCAGTTGCAGGACCAGGAAAACATCAAAAATCTAGAGTTGGAAGCCATCAATCTGCAAAAGGAAAAGGAAGAATTGCTGCTTGAACTTCAGACAACAAAGAGGAATGTCAACCAAGCCAAGTTGGGTGAGCGCCGCCACAGACGTCTACAGGAGCTAGAGTGTCAAATAGCTGATCTGAAGAAGAAACTGAGCGAACAGTCCAAACTACTGAAGCTGAAAGAATCCACAGAACAAACCATCTCCAAGCTGAACCAGGACATACAGGCGATGAAAAACCAGCGGGTGCAGTTAATGCGTCGGATGAAAGAGGATGCTGAGAAGTTTAGACAGTGGAAGCAACAAAAAGACAAAGAAGTAATCCAATTGAAAGCACGAGACCGGAAAAGGCAATATGAGATGCTCAAACTGGAAAGAAACTTCCAGAGGCAGTCTAATGTGCTTCGACGTAAAACTGAGGAGGCAGCAGCTGCCAACAAGAGGCTCAAGGATGCTCTCCAAAAGCAACGGGAGGTCTCAGAGAGGAGGAAAGAAACTAAGAGCCAAGGGGTGGAAGGCACCGCAGCCCGAGTGAAGTGTTGGCTTGGAAATGAAATTGAAGTTATGGTCAGTACTGAGGAGGCCAAATGCCACCTGAATGACCTTCTTGAAGATAGAAAGATCCTGGCTCAGGATCTGGCTCAACTCAAAGAAAAAAGGGAATCTGGGGAGAATCCACCTCCTAAACTCCGGAGGCACACATTCTTACTTGCTCAACAGCATGGCCAAGTTTCTGAGTCAGAAGATCCCACTACAAAACAGATTGAGAGCCTCGAGACGGAAGTGGAGCTCAGGAGTGCTCAGATTGCTGACCTACAGCAGAAGGTGCTGGATGCAGAAAGCGAAGACAGGCCAAGACACCGCTGGGAGAATATTGCTACCATTCTGGAAGCCAAGTGTGCCGTGAAATTTTTAATCGGAGAGCTGGTCTCCTCCAAAATACAGGTTGGCAAGCTTGAAAGCCTCCTGAAACAGAACAAGGCCAGCTGTGCTGACATGCAGAAGATGCTGTTTGAGGAACGACATCATTTTGCTGGAATAGAGGCAGACTTGCAGGCAGAGCTGCTCAGAGTGGAGCAGCAGCATCAAGAGGAGGTGCTGTATCTTCTGGGCCAGCTGCAGCGAAGCCAAATGGCAGCGAAGCAGCTCGAGCTGTCAGACAGAGAAAAGGAGCAACAGCCGTGGAGCACACTGCAGTGTCGGGAAGAACTGGAGAAGATGCAAGAAGTGTGTGTGCAAAATAAACAGCTTCTCCGAGAGAATGAAATCATGAAGCAAGTATCCAGAAAACAGAGACCTCATCTTTCAAAAGATACCCTTTTATCCCCAGACTCTTCTTTCGAATATATCCCACCTAGGCCAAGACCTTCCCGTCTTAAAGGAAAGTTCCTGGAGCAAAGCATGGAAGTCAAGGATCTAAAATACTGTCCAGAGGATTCTGTGAGTGAGCCCGAGGATGGTGACATTGATGCTGGGGATGATGAGGAATGGAAGCCAACACAATTATTTAAGACGTCCAAGAGGACCATCCAAGGATGCTCCTGCAAGGGCTGGTGTGGGAATAAGCATTGTGGATGCAGGAGACAGACATCGAACTGTGGGGTGGACTGCAGCTGCGACCCCACAAAGTGTAGGAACCGTCAGCAAGACAAAGATAGCGTGGGCACCGTTGAGCGGACCCAGGATTCCGAAGGCTCCTTCACCCTGGAGGATCCCACAGAGGTGACCCCAGGATTGAGCTTCTTCAACCCTGTCTGTGCCACTCCGAACAGCAGAATCCTGAAGGAGCTGTGTGAGGTGGAGCAGGCTCTGGCCGCTTCCTGCCTTGGCCTCCCTGAGCTGAAACATGTAGCCGCCAATTCCCAAGAAAATAAAGCTCCAGGGAGGAAAAGGAAACGAGCTCTGACCAGCAATGCCAGCTTCTTCTCAGGCTGCTCGCCTAAGGAAGAAGAGGCCCCCTGAACTGTGCTCATCATCTCTGCCCAGTCTGGCTTGGAAGATGCCAGAGGGGATTTCTAATGACTCCTTTAGAATTAAGGTTTCTTGCTGTTGAAAAGGGGACAGCAGGTTACGCAAAGGGAAGGAACTTGTGTTGGGTGTCAGCCCTTAGTCTCCAGGCCCCCAGCCCCGGACAGTGGTCCCCAGAAGAGTGCTAAGCCACCTGCTGAAGAGAGAACCAGCTGGCCTTCCTGCTGACTTCAGGAGCCAGTCCCCAGGACAGTGGAGCTCCCTGTGATTTGCCAGCAGTTAAGGTTGTCTCCCAAAGGAAATGAGGGAACAGCTGTCTTACCTCAGGGTTGTCTCAGCTTAATGCCGGAGCCTGGCCTGGGTGGGAGGCCTGGCACCAGTCTTTCACCCCTTCTCAGGAATGGGGTCTCTGTGGTGCTGAGGTAAATAACATCTTTTAAAATGTTAATGTTTTAATTATATAAAGAAAGGAAGAAAGAACGCTGGAAAAATACTAACAGCTATATGGAGACCAAACAGAAACTGGATGTCCAATAGCTATTTGACTAAAGAAGTGCTGTTGAAAATAAAAGGCATTGAAAGAACACCTTAACATCCTCTTACGCAGGTAAAAGTAAAAATAAACTAATTTGTGTTTTAAAACTAATGTCTAACTTGTTATTATGATTTCAGTATAAACAGAAGCAACCACCTTGATTTTGCTTCTTAGTAGGATAAAGTCTATGACTTTTATTCCCAACCTTAACTACAAAACAAACCAGACTATAATATCATATTATTTTCTTATGAGAGAGCTGAAGATTTAATAAACATAAATTAATTAAAATATAGAGAATGCCAAGAAATTTCTAGGAAAGAAGGTAGTCAAACTGCTTTTGTCCCTATCAAAGAGGCATGCGGAGAAAGGCTCTGCAATTCATATTAGTTAAATAAATTAAAAAAAAACACACATTTAAAATAAACTGTAGCATCCCTATATAAACTGCTGTAACAGATGAAATATACCGGGAGCTCCAGTCAGAGAGTTTGTACCCATCCTCTGTTCTTTCCTGAAGATCATCTCTGCTTGGGAATAGTACACAGAAGGCTGGGCTCAACAGGGGAACTGAGAGAATATCCACAGCATTGAGTAAAGGAGGAGCAGGGCCAGAGAGGTGAAAGAAATTTTTCCCACAAATCCTTGGACTTTACGGCTGTTGGCTGCTGGGCTTTGACGGTACAAGAGAAGACCCGGAAAAAAAAATCACTTTGAAGCTTTCTGCATCTGCACTGAGTATAATGCAGAAGTCCTTCAAATGTTGGAGATAGGGCAGCAGGGTAGAGACAGTTAATGCCAGGATTAAAATTAGAGTGTGCAAAAAATCCACAACAACCCCCCAAATTGGCAGCCATGCTATAAAGCACAGAGAAATATCCATGATTCAGAAAACTGGCTGCTGGGCTGGAGAGGAAAAATATCTTCAGAGTGTTTCTAGGACTCAGTATCAAGCCAGGCTAACCATAAGAGACACATCCCACCTTAAAACTTTGAACCACATGAGAAACATGTGCTGTGCTGTAGTTGAAGTTAAAGGACCAACTACGTCGCATACATTCAGTTCGATTCAGATTAGTATGCTTAGAGAAGCAGAGCTGTTTCCTGATATAAGTATTATTTATCTCCTTTTATACTGTTCTGTAACACACATTACCTGGCATTTGAAGAAGCAAGATGAGGTAACTCATGGTCAAGAGAAAGAAAGTTTAATGAAAGCAGATAAAGAGATAAAATGTAGGGACTATCCAAAAAAAAAAAACTTCAAAATAATTATGACAAATATGCTAAAAGATTAGTGTAAATAGTGGAAAACATAATGATAAATAATATCAGCAGAGATGAAATTATGTAAAATTGAGCCAATTGAAATGTTAGGAAAATATGTGCTATCAGAGGTGCCAATTTTAAGATATTAAAAGTTTATGTCACACAGCAGAGAAAATAATCATAACATAAAGGTAGGTCAATAGAAATTATCACAAGTTAAACAAAGAGAAAAATAGTTTAAATGGAACAGAGTAAGTGTAATTCATTCCGTAATGTTACTAGGGAAGAGAAAGTGGGGCAGAAGAAACACTTGAGTAGATAATGACTGAATTTTATAAAACTGATAATAGACACTAACCCAATGATTTGGAAATATTAACGTGTTCAAACTTGATATGAAAAAAAGAAAAGAAAAAAAACAAAAATATAAATACACTGAAATACATCAGATGTGAACTGCTGAAAATGAAAATTAAAGTAGCTTAAAAACAGCCAGAGAATAATAAACACATTGCATGCAGTGGGTAAAAGGATATAAATGACAGCTGTTTTCCCATCACAAACCATGAAAGACACGAGATAATAGGACACTATCTTAAAGTGCTATAAAAATAAAACCGTGATCTAAGAATTGAGTTTGAGAGCAAACATAGCTGTCAAAAATGAAGCACTATTTAGAGGGAAATTTATAGATGTAAATGATCCTATCATAAAAGAAAAGTATAAAATAAATTATTTTAGCTTCTACCTTAAAACACTAGATAACAAGAAACAAATCAATCGTAGTTAGGTAGAAAAAAAATTATCGAATAAAAAAAGAGTGGCAGTTCCATTCTTAATTTTGGGCGGGGGGGAAACTCCTTACTGTTTTCCATAGTGGCTGCATTCCCACCAGCAGTGCACTAGGGTTCCCTTTACTCCACATCCTCACCAGCACTTGTCATTTGTTGATTTGTTGATGGTAGCCATTCTGGCAGGTGCGAGATGGTACCTCATTGTCATTTTAATTAGTATCTCTTTGATGATTAGTGACTTTGAGCATTTTTTTTTCATATGTCTCTTGGCCATCTGTATGTCCTCTTTGGAGGAGTGTCTTAAGTCATTTGCCCATTTTTAAATTGGATTGTTTGTCTTCCTTTTGTTAAGTTCTAAGAGTTCTTTACATATTTTGGAAATTAACCCAGTGGTCCCACTCTAGGAATATATCCTAAGAATTCTGAAACACCAATCAGAAAGAATATATGCACCTCTATGATCATAGCAGCACTATTTACAATAGCTAAGATCTGGAAATAGGTGAAATACCCATAAATAACTGAGTGGATAAAAAAGCTGTGGCACATTTACACAATGGAATACTATGCAGCTGTAAGAAAGAAGGATCTCCATGGAAGGTCCTGGAGAGTATTATGATCAGCTAAAAAGCCAGCCAGAGAAAGACAAATATCCCATGATCTCACTCATATGTGGAACTTAATGAACAACATCAACGGATGAACAAAACAGATCCAGAGACATTGAATCATGGAGCAGGTTGATGAATCTCAGAGAGAAGGGGGTAGCGGGCAGGAAGAGATTAACCGAAGACTTTATATGCAAATATGCATAATCCATGGACACAGACAGTAGTGTGATGAAGGCCTGGGGTATAGGGTGAGGGTTGGAAAGGGTCAATGGGAAAAATAGGAGACATCTGTAATACTTTCAATAATAAAGATAAATTTTAAAAAATAACAGTGGATATCAATAAAATGTACAAATAATAGGGAAGAACATAGAAATAAATAGGCCCCTCAAAAGATTTAATAAGATTATCTTCTAGCAAAAGTAGTCAAGAATAAAAGTTACAGAAAACAAAATGATAGATATAAAAAGAAGGAAAGAGAAGAAATCACTACTAATGATACACACATTAAGAAAGCAGTAAGATATTTTAAAAACTTTATGGCAATAAATTTATTGATTTAGATGAAATTCACAGCTATTTGGTTAACCACACATCAAAACTGATACAAAAAAGAAATAATTTAAATAGCTTATTAGGTCATCCAGATATTATTGTTAGACAATTATTATTAGTAGACAATTAGAAACCACTACTATTTTTCCTATGTCCACATCATCTCCAAGTGGCATATCTCTCTTAGTTACAAGGGATTTTAATGATACCTTAGCTTTAGTATCTTTAAATTATGACTATTTGTTTATTTCAAGTAAATTACAAACAATATGCATTGTCTTAACCTTCCTTTCAATAATTTATTAAGCTCATATCTATTGAGCACCTATTTCATTCCAGGATGGAAATTTTGTGCTAAACAAGATAAATACAATTCCTGCTCCGAAGGAGCTTATATTCTAGGATGGAAAAGGTAGTTAATAAATAAACCTAAAGGAGCCATAAATATGTTACCTAGAATATAAAATAATGTTTGTTATAGAGAATAACCTGGGACCACATAATATAATATGATGAGGTAGCGAATAGGTTTGGATGAAAACTCAGGAGTTGGTTACCTCTTTCCATATTAAGTTTGAAGTTTTGCCATACCCCATACCAGTAAATGGTATATCAAGTAAGCAATTGGATGCACATGTTTAGAACTCATGGAATGAAAAATTAGTAGTAGAAAGCATATACAGTTGAACAACACAGAAGTTAGGTGTGCCCATCCCCAAGCAGTTGGAAATCCACATATAACTTTTGACTTCCTGAAAAGTTAAGTTGTCCCTCGTATTGGGGATTGGTTCCAGGACCCCCTGCAGATACCAAATTCTGAGCATTCTCAAGTCTCCTATATGAAGTGGCAAATATAAATACATACAATAAGCCCTTCACATCTGCAGACTTCTAATCAATGCTCAAAAAACACTACGGATATTTATTGAAATTAATTTGCATATCAGTGGGCACACACAGTTCAAACCCTTATTGTTCAAGTGTCTTAATGTATTATACCCAGGTGACAATGTCAAGGAAAGAATACTAGTACATAGAAGATTTTCTACAACCAAGCCCTAGCATGTCAACATTTAGGGATCTAGCAGAGAAAGAGAATCAGGCAATGAAAAATGAAATGTTGAAAGAGGACCACTATGGTCCAGACCATTTCAAATAGATTCTGAAAGTCCATCTAGCCAGTTCTGTGTACAATTACAGAAAGATAGAAATTTACTATTACCCATTTACATAAGTAGCAAAAAGCATTACAACAACTTGAAAGATTTAATATCTATTTGACACTAAAAAATAATTTCATTCTTAGAATGTGTCTTATGATTATTTTATATAACGCTGGCTTTCAGTTATTATTTTTCATAATATTACTTTATCCAATAAAGTTTTTCTGAATAGAATTTTCTTGCTTTTGACTTTCTTGTGACTCTAGGATCAGCAAAGTTCTCTTATTATAAGTCATGCATATTCAAAATGCTCATGCATATTCAAGAACTACAGATCTTTTTTTGCTTACACTAAAGAATTTCAAATATAATAAAGATTGATCTTTCTCTTGTCACCCTTCTTTGAATGTCACTTGGTTTAGGTTATGTTTACATAAACCTTTTCAGTTCTGTAATACAGTTTCAAGGCATGTTAATCACAGGTCAATTATGACAGGTTTTATGATTGAATATATACAACTCAATTTCCTTTCTCAATGCTGAGAAAATGTGTTAGCAGAGAAAACACATTTGATTAGCTTTTGTTCTGCACTGATTTGTGATTAATTTTAAAGATACTTTATTCTTTCAGAACTCATCTGGCATTTTCTGCTATGTTGTATTTTCTACTTCAGATTGCAGAAGTTATGTTTTGAAGATAGAAATTAATGCCCCCCTCATGGCCCACTATAGAATCAAAGCCTTCATAATTGTATGTTTTCCCTAAAAAGTTTAAGTAAGGCATTCCTCAATATAAGTATACTTGCCTCCTTTCTTGATACTACATCTATCATATCTGTTTTTAGGGTATAATATTTGCTGAAGTGATATTATGGACAATTGTGTCCCCCTGCAAAATCCATGTGTTGAAACCCCAGCCCCCCTAAGGTGACTGTATTTGGAGAGGCTTTAAACAGGTAATTACAGTTAAAGTCATAAAAGTCAGGCCCTAATTCCTTATAAGAAGAAGAAGAGATACCAAAGATCCCCCCCTCTCTCTGATGTGTGCACAGAGAAGTCATGTCAGACACAGTAAGAAGGTGGCAATCTGTAAGCCATGAAGAGAGGCCTCACCAGAAATGAATCTGCAGACACCCTTGATCTGGAAATTCTGACCTGAAGATATGTGGTGTAATAAATTTCTGTCACTTTAGCTACCCAGTATGCGATATTTTGTCCTGGCAGTCTAAGCAGACTGACACAGGAAAATACATGGTGACCCGATGACTGGGGTCAAGTCTGTTCAAGTATAGGAGATGCAGTGCTTTGTTTCAATATTTTTTCTACTAAGTTCTTCCTAATTTTCTAAATCAAACTTCAAAACTCTACTGAAAAATATTTTTATAAAAAGGTGATTGCAATATTATAATTTTTGTGGTTTTTGACACTAACCTATTATATTTATTCATTTTATTTTATAGTTTTCAGACATCTATGTAGTTTTATCATAAAAAAAAATTAGTGATATTCTGTGGGGAGGCATGGGACAAGAGTTGGCTAAAGTTGGCTGCCCCTGTCTTGACTTTTCCAAACAAGTCTGAGCCCCTGGGTGTTTACTAAAATTTTTATGCTTAGTCTTCAGAAGTCCTTGCTTAAAGGACACTGCAGATGCATGTGTCTTCTCAAGGATACTTACCCTGCTGATAGTATCTAATAGTTAATTTTAGTTCAAGTTGTTGTTATAATAAAAGCCTAAGGAGGCAGGTGAATGGGGCTGTTTGGTTTCTCAAGCCAAGCAGTCCCTTAGCCCTCTCTTTCACAGAAACATGTGTCAGAGTAATCATTCATCCGTTGCTCAGGGTCTGTTGGTCAGCCCAGGCAATGTTCTTTTAAATGAACATTGTTCACTTATTGTTTTATCCAATTTTACATTTCTCTTTAAAAATAATTTTTAGTAATTTCAAGGGAAATTACTAAATTACTGTGTTTTAGGAGAAATATTCAAAATCATTGATCATATGTAAAAAAAGGTTTTTATTTTTTTTCTCTCTCTGAAAATAAATCCAAATGAGAAATTTCCAATATGTTTGGGCAATAATAACATGCTAGGAAAATGATAAAATTTATGACTTGGAGGTAAGTCAATATTGATAACTTGAGCAACACATAGATGTAAAAGAAAATAAAGCAGTATAAAGTACCTGAACTAGAGACCAATCCATGGTAAGCAGTTATACGTAAATTATCAACAATAGTGGTTTAGGGTAAAACAGAGATGGAGGATTGAGCATTTGTTAAAAAAGTGATTGTAGCCTTAGACATACGGCATCAGTGGTGATTACCAACATTTATTGGGTAGTCTGGACACTTCTGCTGCCTTAGAGATAATACACAGTAAAGTACAAATATAATGCCTTAAATTAATAAATTCAATAAGTGTGATTAAAAATTAGAAAGATTAGAAAGTCTCTTAGACAATTTTAAAGTAATTTCTTATCTGCCGTAGTTCTAAAGGTCAGATGTGGCTGAAATGAAGACTAGAATATGAATGCAATGCCTGTAGAGTAGAAGCCCCAAATATATCGATTTGCCAGGTATCTTATGTGAAAGAAAGGGCAGTGATAGGGAGCCTATTCCTGCAAAATGGAACTTTCAAATAGAATCAGATAAATTTGATAATGTTGGAACGTCTAATATGTCAGGAACATGATTGAGAGTAAAAACAACATGTCCCAATGCCATCCCCTCAAGTATCTGAAAGATCTTGGGTTTATTCATTGCTTCCCACTGCCCCCGAGTTCATAAGGAGAGCTGAATCCCCATCTACTCCTGTGTAAGAATTTATCTAGGAACAGATAGATTATACTTCAAGAATTTGAAGGTTTGACAGTTTTCACTGGCAGGAGTCTAAGGATGAAAATCAAAGAAGAAGAATTGAGTTTAAGATGATTATTAACATAAGTATATTCCCCTAGGACTCAAAGCTTATTATATTGGATTAGTTGTATGGTTATAATAGTCTTTAGGATTCCTCAAAAGATAGATGATGAATAAGTTTAAAACTAACATAAAGGAAGAGCTTCCTCATGCTTAATGAGCTTATAAACTTCAAATAAAGCAGTGAACATAGGGCAAAGTTAAATCTCTATGCTATTATGTATGGAACATGTACACATTTATTATTCAAATAAACTCCAAAGGTTCATCAAGCTTTTCCAAATCTAGTCTAATATTTAATATGCAGTGACATCAATCAGGTATCTAACTTAATGTTCTAATTGAATTAATGTCATGATGTATTGAAAGGGAAGAAATGATGTGCTCTTTAAATATCATGACTCCTCATGCACAAATGCATCAAATTTCCTCTTTAATTGTAAATACAACTTACAATAGATATTGCCTATTGCAGGGATGATTCCCTTCTCTAAACTTGAAGTGATATTTAACTAATCAAATAGCTATAAAATAAAGGGTACTAGAAATCTATTGTGTAGGCAGAAATTTATTAGTCTGCTGCTTCACTATCCACTAATTTTAAACAATTAAAGATAAAACAAAACATTCACAATATTCCAGTATTATCACAGAGTTTTGACCTTTGGTTATAGGATGCATGGGTTTTAATTTGTCTGTGTAGAACTAGACGGCCTACATTTTATGGAGTTGGATACAAACCTTTTACCTCTAAAGGGAGGGATTTGGAGTTCTTTTATAACAATTTTTGAGGGGAGATATAATTAGCATTGATGATAACCAATAACAACTCCATTTACCTGATTTAAGGTGAGTGTGATGGGGACATCTTTCTTCGTGCATTATTAGCAACAATAACAAGTCCAGTGGAAAAATTCTGAAGTATTTTCAACCGGAGCTTTGCATCATAACATTTTCAGTTTATTATAATAATGTGCAACATCTTCCTGGTTCAGGAGAATATGGATTTTTGTTACAACTCCCATGAAAAAATAATGAACACTAAAATTTTATTTCCAAAATTTCCCCCCACAAATAAAACTGACAATAAATCGTACTACAATAAGTTGGAATCCTTTTAAAATACTCTGTTTGAAATGCAAATTTTAAAAATCCTGTCTGAATCAAAGCACAGATTTATTAATTCAAACAAAAGAAAAACTGCTCACCCATGCATAACTAATTACTCTCTGAACTTTAGAGAGTATTCTATGTCATTAGATAAGTAACAAAGGAAGTTGTTAAAGTTACTGTACAAATAGAATGAACATAAAATATTAAAAAAGTAAAGTTTATGTATAAACAGATATATTTTGGATTATATGACTATTTTTGTTTAAAACAGTAAATGTTTTCTCACATGGTAATTAGCACTATAAATTTCATCCACATTTCTCAATTTCATGAGCTTTATTTACATCCCCAGATTTTTTCTCAATAGCAATTAAGATATAGACTGTGTCACAAATTTCCCCTTCTGTGCCCGACCCGGCGCCTCTCCTGACCCCTCCAGGGCCTTCAGACCCAGGCTGGGATGGGGAACCAGGGGTGGGTGGCAGTGGATGCGGCCCCTTTCCCAGGGGGACCAAGGGCTGGCTCCCTTTTTGGGGGCCAGCGGCTAACCCCCGCGGTCCTCACTCCCCCGTGCACAAATTCGTGGACCAGGCCTCTAGTTATTCCATATTCAGCAAACTAATATTGCTGAGTGCAAAGCTTATCAGGTTGATTTTTCCCAAGTCTTCTACAGGTATTCTCATGATTCCTTCTCTAACCTTGAATGTGAACCAGCATACAGCTTGGTGTTGACTGTCATTTGTCAATTTTCCTTAAGCAAAATCATTCCTTTTTATCTTTTATGAGTCCTTGAAAAAAATGACTCCTTTTTTTTATCTACAATTCACTTTCCTAAAACACTATTCTATAGCATCTTTCTCTAGTGATGAGATCATAAATAAATAAAGTGAGGAGGTAGGAGTTCACAACTATGGACAGAGAAACAAAAGCCTTCCAAGGCATTGGTGAAATTCTATTTTTTTTTTTTTTGCTGTCTAGTGGGGACATCTGTTATTATGGTTATTATTTATTACTATTTAAATAAATATCATAGATTCTCATGACATATTCACAATAAAGAATGCAAAAATATCTTATCTAATAAAAGAGTAATATGCAAATTGACCATCACTCCAACACACAAGATGGTCACCCCCATGAGGACACAAGATGGCCGCCACCCATGTCATTACAAGATGGCCATCACAAGATGGGCGGCAAGTGACGGCAGTTGGGGGCGAACAGGCCAGCAGGGGAGGGCAGTTGGGGGCAACTGGGCCAGCAGGAGGTGCAGTTAGGGGGGACCAGGCCTGCAGGGGAGCAGTTAGGGGTGATCAGGCTGGCAGGGGTGTGGTTAGGGGCAATCAGGCAGGCAAGCGGTTGGGAGCCAGCAGTCCTGGATTGTGAGAGGGGTCCCAGATTGGAGAGGGTGCAGGCTGGGCTGAGGTACACACATCCCCGTGCACGATTTCGTGCACCAGGCCTCTAGTCTATAATAATAAAAGCATAATATGCTAATTAGACCAGACGTCCTTCTGAATGAAGCCGGGGCTGCAAGGGAAGCCTGGATCCCGGGTGCATGCCAGCGGCTGGAGGGAAGCCTGGGTTCTGGGAGCCAGAGGGAAGCCGGTGCCAGCAGCCGAGAGAAGGAAGGCCTACTCTTGCACGAATTTTGTGCATCAGGCCTCTAGTAAGAAATATTAAAACAGATATGCATATACTCTTCAGTATGTTTCATAAGAAAATTTAAACCTTGAGTTATTTCTTCCGTCTATGTGTATTTGAGAGTTAAAAGAATATGGTTTGTATAGCTCTGACCTTTACTGTGTGACTAAGACGAATCACTTTTATCTCTGAGTTTTATGTTCTCTCTAAATATAATGAAAAGCTCAGACTGTATGATGTTAAAAATCCCTTGATTTCAGATGAAAGCTGCTAACAGCCAGAGTTGCTATGTTATAACCTACATGTAGCATTTCCAACTGACTGCAACAGTGTTGAAATAGTTTTTATTCTCTAATAACAATTAATAGCAACAGTAAGAATTATGGGCAGATATTATAAAGCAGCTTGATTTTCTGCAAATAGTACTTTAGTGGAATATATTATTGAATGAAAAGAAGTCGGCAGTGGCAAAAACCATTCAGTTATCATTGGATACAGAAACAATGGCAATGTACAATTTTGTATAATCGGATGTAGGTAGCATAAATGGATAAATCCTTCATTTTAAAGCCACAGCTTAGTCAAATACAAAAATAATAGTTCTTTCCTAACATGATATATTTCTATTATGATGATAATGAATATTTTCCATTTTTTTAGCACTCAGTGATTCATTAGAAAAATATAATTCCATATTTGATATCTATATTTTATTCAATCCTGTTATTTTGCTTTGCTGTTATTTACATTAAGGAATGTTAAAGGTACTTTTTATGCATTGGGAATATCAATCTGAATAATACAAGGGTTTTGTATTATTTTGTATTTTGTATATCTAAGTAATATTTATTACTTAGATTTAAAAAATTAAAAAGAAAAATAGTAACATTCTGGGGGTGTATGTCTAAAGTTGTAGTAATCATTTTAGAAGAAATCTAAAAACAGTTAAAATAATTTAATTTTGTATGATAATTTGCATGTAATTTGAACATACACTCTATATACCATGAAAAAGAACGATGACTAAATAAAGAAAGACAATGACAACAACAATAAAATCTTTCGGAAAGATATATTGCTATAAGAGATTTTAAAAATAAATAATAAGCAAAATAACTAATGTGGAATGTCAATAAGATACAGTAAAAGTTTGAAAAAATTTCCTAAATAATCCATAAAGAGGCAAAACCAAGGTGACTAAATCAGAGAGAAGTTTATTATTAGGAATAACAGACTTTATATGTCCTACATCAGCCTTTGTACTTAAAACAAGAGGAAAGAGAAACACACAGAGAAATCTGCCTATATAGGTTGACATGAGAAGAGTACAAAAGTATCCTTGTAAAGCTTTATGGCATATTTCTACTACAGACTGGAAACTGTAGTAAAAGACACTTCAAATACCTGGGCTCCTGATTTCAGTGGATAAAAACAGGATCCCGGGCAGGGTGAATATTAGTGTTAAACCTCAGGCAAAAGGTAGGGATGATTAACATACAGTGATGTTGGTGATCGGATTTCTTTAGTTTTCTTCAGAAGTTTGTGAAGATGACTAACTCATCTCAGGTTCCCAGGGAAGTAAACAGATGGACAGTCTATTAAGGACTACACAAATCATGTAAATAGAAGAATTCAAGGTCTACTGAGCATACTAAAGAAGACTTATTCATTTACATTCCGATCAAATAGTATTGCAGTCCACAAATATTATATTTTCCTTTGGTTCTATATTCCTTTACTGGTGATCTCTTTATCACTGACATGGTAGCTTTTCTATGAGCATATGAATTATAAGTGGAGCCGCCAGTATGACCCCAGGAAAATCACTATAAAGGTTCATGGGCACTTCATTAAAAGTTTGGCTGTGGTTTTGTTGTTGTTGTTTTCACAAGCCTGGATGCACTGTACTGTTTTCCTTCTCACTTAACCTGAATTCAAATAGCCTGGTATAGAACTCAAAGCACAGGCTCTGCAAATATAAATCACCAAAAATATGCAAATTACACATTTGTTTAAAAACTTGGGTGTTCAGTTAAGGATGCTAAATCATCTTTTTCATCCAAGGCTATTTGGCTTAATTACAAACTTGAAATGCATATATAAAACATTCCTACGCCTAAATCATTCAGCTCCAACATATACTTTTTCAGGATCCTCTTAATTAAATCTGGATTCTGAACATTAATTATGAGCTCTATGGAGATAGACTGATTGAGAAAATGTAAAATATATGCATGCACGCTGGCCATTTACTGTGAAAGTTTTTTTCTGCAGAAAAGAAATCCCAACTTCTAAGCAACTGTCACAAGAAAATTATACACATTTATTATTATGTGATGCATAGAATTAAAGTGAAAATGAGCTGATATGATTATGTCATCATATCCAGGAGACAACTAACTTCAAGTTGAATTTATTATAAAAAATCACTTTTAAGCATTTTCTAAATGTAATATATTACTAATTTAAGAAATGCTTTCATGAATTGCTACATACTTAAGTTTATGTACTTTGAGCATACCAATGCATTGCATTGAGACAATTAACTAGGTAATAATAATATCATTGTCAAAGCTGACCTATTTTAAAAAGTTCTCATTAAGCATTTCAAGTAAATATTTCACTTAATTTGAAGAAATGAAGTATAATGTGATGTGTTTGCCAGCAGGCCACCAACACAAGTGATCAAGAAGCGATCCTTCCTCAAAACACTTTATTTCCATATGTCAGGATTTTGTCAGACTATACTAATGTTGTAAAAAGAAGTTATTTAGTGCTTTCAGTTGGAAAGTGGTTACAATATATATGCAAATTTACTCTATGACGCTAATGATGCTTCACAATGTGACAATCATTTCTGACAATTTTGGTTTGTTCCCTTTGGAAATATATGCTATTTTACGTATTTAAAGAAAAGCTTTTCTTTAGTTCATATTTGTATGTATTTTAAATTTTAATCATTAACTATCTCTTCTTTTTATATGTTGTTAATTTCTTAAGAAAATTTCTAACAGGTTTTTAATACCTTAACATTTTCTTCTACATACAGTTTTTACTTTTATACATTTTAAAATATAGTATGCAATTTTTGGCTATCATTTTTTCCTAACAGTTGCTGAATTTAGTTTCAATTTCCTCATTAACTTGAATTATTTAGAAAGATTTTTTTTAAATTTCCATTTTGATTAATTTGTTTTTCTCCATCATGTGTGTCAGTGTGTGTGGGTGTGGGGGTGGGGGCTGCTTTATTTATGCTATATTTTATTATTCTACAAAAATGTCATACTTTTCACAACAAATAATACAGACAGTAAACCTTAAATTAGAAATACAAATAGAAAACAACACGCACACACACACAAACATTCACACACACAGACACTTTATAATTCTAAAGTTCAACAAAATTGTTATAATTAAATTTTAAATGTATCTTGTTTCCTGGCAGCCATGACAATAAGGGAAATACTGTCAATCATACATTGAAAAATACCAGATAGGAAATAAATCAAAGAGTATAAAGTAACAAAAATTGAACTTTTCTTCATATGTAATCTGAAATAAAATTCTCATGTGTATCTGTACAATCTATTATGACATATTTAAAACCAATCTAATTAAAGTATATTCTTAATAATATATGTATAGGAAGATGGCATAAAAAGATCATATAGTATTTTTTAGCTATATGTTTAAACTATTTATGTATGTGGTGGTTATATATTCTACTTCTGGAATATATCCAATTCTCATTCTTCTAGACACAGGTGACAGCCCCACTTCTTGACTCCCTATGGTTGTCCAGTAATGTGGACGGTTTAGTTAATGGTGGTTAAGTGTAAGAACCATGTGTTATGTTATTGCCCGTGTGGGTCCTCCACAGCAGTCTTGACCTGTCATGGTTCAATGATAATGTTCAAGATGGTAGCGATTCCTTAGCTTGTGTACCAGAGTGAGAATAATTCAGAGCGGAACCTCTGGAGACTTATAATGGACATAAAGCATGAAGAAGAAATAAAACTGGTGCAGTTTAAAGTCTCTGAGATTGGGGAGTTGTTTATTACTCATCATAACCTAGCTTCACATAGTGGATTTCAAAACTGAATTTATTTAAAGTACTTTTATCATGTACTAAAATGTTTAGAACAAATTATACTTTACTTGGTATCTTTTTGATCCGAAAATATATTTGAGTAGCACAAATTACATAAACATAAAATGTTCTCCAAATACCACTTCACCTTTGACAAGAGGTGAAGAGATGACACTTCCAATTTGCTCTCTTATATAAGGGTCAGAAGCATAGGGGTACTATAAAATAGAAGATAATTCAAATTCTCCTAAACCCAGAAGGAGTCTATTAGAGTTGTAGCTCCATTATGAAAGTTAAAAAGTGTCTTCCTAAAAGAAAGTACAACTTCTCCATTTGTACACAAATTATCACATGAGAACTTAGAATTTTTCTCAAAAAAAAAACCCCACAAAAAATCACACTATGGAGTTGCTCCCCCCAACCGAATTAATATCTACTATCAGTTGATTCTTGTATATTATAAATCTTTATCTGGCCCGTCCAGCGTTGCTCAATGGTTGAGCGTCCACCTATAAACCAGGAGGTTGCGGTTTGATTACTGGTCAGGGTACATGCCAGGGTTGCGGGCTTGATCCCCAGTGTGGGATGTGCAGGGGGCAGCTGATAAATGATTCTCTCTCATCACTGATGTTTCTATATCTTGTTCCCTCTCCCTTCCTCTCTGAAATCAATTAAAAAAATTAAAAAATCTTTATCTGCAATATTTACTGCTCAATTTTAAAAGGAAAAAATAAACTACAATTAAAAAATAATTTGCCATGAAGCTTAAAGGATAATTACTCTGAAGTTGGGAACACTGCCCTCATGTTTCCCATCTTTGTGCTTTTTCAATTCTCTTTTCTGTTCTCTTCTGCTGTTCTTGTCTGGCTATGCAGAACCCAACTTTCAGTGGCAACACAGACAGGTCAGCCTCACGCAGAAGTTTCCCGATACTTAACTTCTTTTCAAGTATTTCTTCTTTTCTTTTCTTATTCTACAAAATGTAGATCTGAAATTTTTCTTACATTTGAACACTCACTCACTGTAAGTATAAATTAATACTAAAACCTACAAACAGTGGACTTCCATGGTTATATGTCTCCTTAAATATAAGAGCAATCCTTAAGAATTCACAGAAATTGCATGATATAGAAAGGTGGTGCTTTCAGTATAGTTTAAATCACACTGTATATGTCAAAGCTCACTCCATCTATTAGTCAGAAATAGTAACTACCTTAAAAAAAAGTAAAAAAAAAATTTGCTCTGTTTCTTTATCAGAAGGGCATTTATTTCTCATATTAGTATACATTAGTAGTAGGAGGAGTAATAGTAGTGTTGTGTCACCTTAATACAATTCAGAATTCCCCAAATCCTATGTATTTGGATTTTCATGAAAATGACATAAAACAAAATCTTAAAAACAAAAGGCACCTTCTCAGTTACAAAACCCATTAAAACTAACCATAGTGTATAAAAGATCGGTTAGTAGACATATGGCCAAAATGTCAGTTTAAGCCAAACAAACATATACAGACACAGGCACTACCTGCAAACACAATGTGTAACGGATCTACTTTGTCATATCTATAGCCAAAACAATATTCCCTGGGAACATTGATTAGATCACCCACTTTGTGAGGCTCACAGTCTGGATCATTATGTAGTCAAATATATACATATCGAATATGTCCTTGCACAAAAAGTTTGGCTAATATATAGGCTGTCCATTTACATCTGTGTTAGTCCAACTCCTATATTTGATCTCAGATTCAAAATAAAAAAAATTTAAAAAATATGTAAAGATACAGAAGACAAAAATTACAGATATGAATTATAAAGACACTAGGGGCCCGGTGCACAAAAATTTGTGCACTGGGGTGGGGGTTCCCTCAGCCCAGCTTGCCCCCTATCACATACTGGGAGCCCTAGGGGATGTCCTACTACCTGCTCCCTGCTCCCCTTGGGGAGTGGGCCTAAGCCACAGTCTGGCCTCCCTTTGTGGGAGTCGACCGGGCTGATCAGGGGAAGGCACCAGTCCCATCACCGCACTGTTGCAGCCACTGCCAGTCACCGCAGCCACCAAGGTGTTTTCATCAACACGGACTCCAGTCCCTTTACCATAAAAATGACAAGTTTCTTTAGGCATTTTCAAGAAGTGTCTTTCATAGGATATGACATTTCTTTCTTTCTTTATCCTCACCTGGGGATATGTTTCCATTGATTTTTAGAGAATGTGGAAGAGAAAGGGAAAGACAGAGAGAAACATCAAAGTGAGAGGAACACTTTGATTGGTTGCCTCCTGCATGAGCCCTGACCTGGGCCGGAGCCAGGGAGGAACCTGCAACCTAGGTACATGCCCTTGGTCAGAATTGAACCCAGAATCTGCGTTGGGCAGGCCGAGGCATTATCCACTGAGCCAAACTGGCTAAGACAGGATATGACATTTCTTAACCCTCCAGCAGCAGACCTTCATTTTTTTCTCCAGGAGTGTGGTAAAAAAAAACCCTAGATCACTTTTTGGACTCTTATTACCCAAGTTACTAAGAATATTACCAGTGGCATACAGGGAGCTTAACCAATCAGCAGTCAGAAAAGGTGTTTCCTCTGTAGTTCACACCAATTGCTGGTTTGGCCCCTGCCCAGGCCTAACGCCTCTGACCGAGGCATTAGGCCTGGGCAGGGGACCCCCAGCTC